>NW_004949125.1:1540752-1564776 GCF_000317375.1 Microtus ochrogaster | reverse complement strand
TCTCTCTCTCTCTCTCTCTCTCTCTCTCTCTCTCTCTCTCTCTCTCTCTCTCTCTCTCCAGATTCCTGTGTTGGAGCGATACAGGCACATGCATGCAGAGGTCAGAGGACAATCTCAATTGTCAGTGCACATCTCTTGCCTTCTTTGACAGAGTCTTTTGTTCACTGCTGTGTGGAACAGGCTAGCCCACCCACAAGCTTCTGAGGCTTTCCCCATCTCTCCTTTGTGTTTTGATGTAGGCATGCTGGGATTACAGATGCATGCTGGGATTACAGATGCATGCTGCCACTTCCAGCTTTACACAGACCTTGTGGATCCGAACTCTGGTCCTTACACTTCCATGGCAAGAGCTTTGCTAACTGAGCCATCTTTGCGGGTCTCTTTCCAGAGTTCTGCTAGAGTCAGAAAATTCTGGTTTTCCATTTGTAACCCTGCCGGCTGGAAAAGCACAGCACCATTACAGTTCTCAGGCTTCCTGGATGGTCACTGAGACTTAAAGACAAAACCCAGCTCACATTTTTATATTTTATAAAATTACATAAACCAGTATCCCAAGTTCCCCCTGCCAGACCTGTCTAGACAAAGGGCAGAGTGCACGGACAGCTGGGTCATGAGTCTAATGTTCCTTCCTCTTAGCATCTCTGCTAAATACAGCGCCACAGGAAGCTGGGAGAGATGGGAACTGATTAGTGCTAAGAGTGTATTCCCAAAGATGGTAAAAGGTGAGAGGGCCCGGGCAGCAGAATGACCCCAGTAACAAAGACGGCAGGGACTCCCGCAGATCTGCTAATTAGAACACACAGCTACATGTGCCCATAAACTTCTGACGCTTATTATTTTTAGCATAAATCCCATTTCTGTCCATCTAACATAAATCCCAATTCTGTCCATCTCACACACAGAACGTTCTTGGGAAAAGCAAGGGTTCAATACTGGCTTTGGCTTTGGTCGCAGACTTCAGAACATTGGGAAACGGCTATTCTCTGTAACAGACACTTCGCCTGATCTCTCTGAAGTTTGATTTAGTGTTCACAGCCACACTGTAAAGATCTTCGGCTTTAATTACCTGCAGTAATCGCCATCTATAAGGGCCCAAAGAGAGTCATTTACAGTGATCAGTCATAAAACATTATGACTGAGCAGTAAATGTGGGAGCTGACTGTCATGAAGAGGTGACCACTGTTAGGCAGCATGTGCTAACAGGGGCCAGCTGAGAAAGTCCAGCATGGTTCCTAAAGTCAAAGGCAATTCTGCAGCATAAATGAGTAAAACACCGAAAGTGTCTTTGGAGAAAGACAGACCTGGGTTCAAATCTCTACTACCAAGTGAACTGTGCAGGCCCATGCAAGTTTTTTATCCCTTTGATTGCTTCCTCCCCTGTAAAATGAGGATGATACTGACCTTGTTACTTCTTTTTTCCCCTCCCCCAGTGGAGATTCATGGGGGTCACTTCAATGTTTTTAAACAGACATAATATTTGCATATTGTATACACAGTAGATATTCAATAAATGGCTATTTTTACTACTACTACCATAGTGTGCTTTTAGTAAACTTTGGGACAAACCACATTTCCCATCCTTATTTGTGTGCTAAAAGCTAGAGTTACCTGGTGAGACATTAGACTACCGTAATGGTTAAACCAGAGTATCCAGCGGGGCATGGTGATGCACACGTTTAATCCCAGTACGTGGGTCAGCCAGGGCTACACAGAGGGACACTGTCTCACAGCCTCCTGCCATTCCCCTGGCAAAAATACTGAGTGCCAACTTAGAATCACCCAGAAGACACACCTCTAAGCACGGCTAGGGTCTATGAGGGGTTACCTAGATTGTGTTCACTGAGGTGGGGAGATCCACCCTAGACATGGGTGGCTCCATCCTCTGGGCTAAGATCCTGGACTACATAAAAAGGAGAAAACAAATTGAGCCCCAGCATTCACCTCTCTTGGCACGTTGATGGTGGATGCTCTGTGACCTGCTGCCTCATGTTCTTGTCACCACTCCATCCCTGCTGAACCCTTGAGCTGTCAATCAAAATAAAGCCGCCCCCCCCCAATAAGGTGCTTGTGTCGGGTATTTTATGTCAGCAACGAGAGTAGTAACATACATGCCCTCAACACAAACAGCGCACTGTTACTAAAGCCATTGGTTCCACTCCGTGTGTCCCTCAGAAAATCATATGTTCCCGCTTTTCTGAAAGACGAGGTGTCAAAAGACAATTTAGTCCAACAAATCAATCTGGATTTAGAAAATCACAAACTTCCCCAGTATGAAAAATGTCGACAGGCGTTTCTTAATTAGTAGCTGTGGAACACTGAACTCATTCATAAGAAGAAATATACTGGGGATGACTGAGTAGAACAGAAAAAACAACCTACTAAACCCCACACCAGCGAGCTAACCAGTATTACTATTTGTACTTGACTATCCAGTAAAGATCGTTTTTCCGGGAAAATCACATTTATGATTTTACACAGATCTTCCCAGCCCCCCAAATTTCCTGTCTTTTCGTACTGGTAATGAAGGCGAGGAAGCCATAGGGTCTACCACATTCAATGGACCGGAGCAGGGCAGCGTGGGTGAGCTACAACGCTGGGGCTTTCCCTATGGTGTGAGTTTTGAACTATGATTCCTTCGTAGTCAAGTCTACAATCGAATTAACTTTAGGCCCCTGTCAGCTAACTTCAGAAAAGTTAAAAAAAAAAAAATCAGACCTCAGAGTCAAGGGCAAATACTACTAGGGCAACTTCAAGTTCCAGCCCTAAAACTGGCACCATTAGTGGACTCCCACGCTGACATATCTATGTATGCTCATTTAAAGTGGCGCATTTAACAAGAGGGCAGAGGGAAGACGGTTTGCGGGAGTTATTAAAGCTGAGCTTTGTGGAGGAGTTCGTGAAAAATCTGATTAGGCAAATCAGCACCAGATGGTAATCCGTGCCCTTAAATACTCAGCTCATAATTGGCAGAAGTAAATGAATACTTACGGCCTGTTTACTGATTCCAACTGGGCAGGGTGGCTCGGTGAGCAAATTCTCCTGAGCGCTCACTGACTGAGAACAGGTACCTGAGATGCCTGTCGGTGTTGGGAGCTAGGAGTGCCACAAGCATCCTTCTTAGAGATCCCTGGGATGGAGCGCATCTTCCTTTATCTCCTCCACAGTATCAAAGGCACCGTTGCCAACAATAACTGCTTAACTGGTTTGCCTCAAAAGGACAAAGACTTGAGTTTGACCCACATAAAAGCCAGACATGGCAATGCATGCCTGGAATCCCAATGCTAGGGAGGCAGAGAGGAAATGACCTCTGGGGCTTGCTGGCCAGACAACCTAGCAGAATTGGTGAGCTCCGGGTTTAGTTGAAGACCCTGGCTTACAAAGGGTGGAGAGGTATCAAGGAAGACATCCAACTTCAACCTCTGGTCTCCACATGAGCATGTATACATGTGCAGGAATGCACATACAGACACACACCCACAGACAGACCGACAGACACACACACACAGAACCCCGTTTCCAGTTTCACATCCACTTTACCCTTAAGCCTAGCCTAAGTTTGCTGTTGGTTCAAATGCACTTTGCTATGGCATTCCAGGGTGCCAGGTTGGCCTCACAGCTGAGTGTGCATAGCTAGCACACTGCTGTCACACAGACCCAGTGTTCAGTGGGAGGGGTGTGGTCTCCATCTTCACAAAGCAATGCCAGGCTCTCAAAGGTGCAGGTGGAGCAGGGCTTTCAGAGAATCCTAGCGGGAGGGTAGGCAGATGGTGCTCCCCGCCAGGGTCTCATGACCCAGGACATATATATGGTCTTCTTCATAGAAGTCACTAGGTTGTGGGGAGGAGTCATACAGACATTGTCGCGGCCTCAGTCTGCCATTGAGCAGTCTCTTGACTGGGTCAGTAACTTTGTGACTGGGTCAACAATTTTGTGATTGAGTCAGTGATCGTGAGACCAGGTCAGTGATCTTATGCCTGCATAAATGATCTAGCACTTGGTCAGTGTGGTAGGGTGGCAGTTTGCATAGGAATGGCCCCCATAGGGTCATATATCTGAATGTTTAGTCATTACAGAATGGTGCTGCTTGACAGGGATTAGGAGGCGTGGTCTTGTTGCGGTAGGTGCAGCCTTGCTGAAGGAAGAGTGTCACTGGAGGTGGACTTTTGGGTTTCAAATGCTCAAGCCAGGCCCAGTATCTCTCACTCTTCCAGCTGCTTGCCAATCCAGATGCAGAACTCTCAGTTACCCCCCCCCCCGGCACCCTGTCTGCCTGCATGCTGCCATCCTCTCTGCCATGATGATAATGAACTGAACCTATGAAAATGCAATCCCCAACTAAATGCTTCCCTGTATAAGACTTACCGTGGTCATGGTGTCTCTTCACAGCAAAAGAACATTGACTAAGACTATCGGTGACCTTAGGATGGCCCAGCCACCTTATGATTGTGTGAGTGCCCTTGGGAACTGCATCCCAAGCTCTTCTCTCAAAGTCTTGGTCTTCTAGCCTGTGAAATGGAGTTGACTATGGACTCCAGGGGAGCTAATGAGGAACCAGGGGGAGAGAATGGACATAAGAGCACGTCTATATGGTGTTCAAAGGAAGCCTTCACCTTTATTTTACCAAGTCCCTGGAGAACTATTTAATAGTTTGGAGAAACTCCAAATCTGCAGACACCCCAGAACAATATTTTACTCCTTGGTCACCTGAAATCATTCCGTAAAATCATGTCTTTTCCTCATTTGACATCTAAAATGTCTTGTCATAAAATGTAAAAGAATGCAAATATAATTTTCAGTGTGTTTTAGCATGCTGGCATATTTTAATAAAATCAGACTCCTTCAACACTCTTTTCTATGTAGTCAATGGAATCTAAATATTTGATGGGCCATGTTCAAAGATGTCTGTTGTACATGCACCAGCCATTTCAAAGCACACAGTCCAGTTCCCATCCTACACAGGGATCTTACAGCATTTCCTGATCACCTTCTGAAGCTGGTATTTCCATCCTTTTCTTCCAACGCTTATCCTAATTTGTTATATTTACTGACCCAAAGTATTTTATTGATCGTTCATCACAGCCATTTAAGTAGTATAGATGTGAATTTAAATTTCACTCAGGGACCATATGATCTTGGAAAGAAAAAAAAAGCAAAAACCAAACCAAACCTCTTCTCTCATACTGAGTTACTGATACGCTTATTCCTAACTTTCAATCAAAAAAGTGTATCACAGGGGCTGGGGAATTGGCTTGGAAGTAAAGAGCACATAGTGATAGTGTTCTTCCCGTGTGTGTGTGTGTGTGTGTGTGTGTGTGTGTGTGTGTGTGTGTAGAAAGAGAGAGAGAGAGAGAGAGAGAGAGAGAGAGAGAGAGAGAGAGAGAGAGAATATGTGTATGTTCATGTGTGTTTGTGCTTGTAGAAGTCAGAGGTTAAATTCAGATGTTGTTCATCAGGAGATAGGTTTCGCTTGTTTTTTGAAGCAGGGTCTCTGATTGGTCTAGAGCTCACCAATGCAGCTGATTGGCAGGCCAGAGAACAATAGTGGTTCTCCTGTCTCCATTTCCCTGGTGCTGTGATTACGCACACATGTCACCATGTTCAGCTTTTTATGTGGATGCTGGGGATCTGAACTCAAGCCCTGAAGCTCACTGACAAGCACTTTACCATCTGAGCCGAGTCCCCAAGTCCTAAGTATTGTCAATGAAAAGTGAAGTCGGTTTTTACCTTCTCTTCTTTGGTGGTGGCAGTGAAGGTAGGGCTAGGATGTGCATTTGGGGCATCATACATGCTAAGTAACTGTTCTATCACTGAGCTACAGTCCTAGCTTTCAAGGTCTTTCTGTTGATATTGAAGTGTTGGCGAATATCATAGCCTACTCTCATATTTTAATTTCATTCACCAATCCATCCATCTCATCTATCTGTCCACTCATTCACCCATCCATCTGTGTATCTATCCATCCATTCATCTGCCTACCCACCCACCCACTCACCTTCCATCCATCTGTCCATCTATCCAGCTATCTTTCCATCCAACTATCCACTCCTCCACCCATCTGTCCATGCATCTATCCACCCTTTTATCCATCTACCCAGTAACACACTCAGCATACATCCGTCCACTCGCCCACTCACTGCCCAACCTTCTGCCTATCCACCCACTTCCTACCCATCCTCCTGTGCCATGTGGGGCTCAGAAACAAAATATTTAAGGTGTCATTTTTACTTGCATTTTAGCTGAAAACGTAAGTGGAATACTGTGTGCTAACAGTAGTGATCATATAGACTGAATCCTCTAGTTGGGTGACCTGAAGCCAAACTCTGCAAATTACCCCAAGCGACCATGTGGCAAGCAAGCAGACAGGATGTCCTCGCAGGTCTGTGTGCTTCTGGGACTTTGCATTAGGCTACACTTTCACTTTTGCTGGGGATTCGTGGACTTGTGCATTTTGTTTTAACTGAATGAATTCTCACAGCATGAAGAGTGGATAGAAAATTATTTCTGGGGAGAAACCACAGCTTTGGGGTGCCTCGGATGCTAGGAAAGAGGTCATGCTGAAATTGAAGGTCACATTCACAGGGAATACCCATGTGCCATAAGCATTTGACCAAACAATCCGATATGATCAAGACCAGGCAAGGTAAGGGTGTCCATTTACAAAGTGCTCACTGTCTCAGGATGAGCCATCCAGATGGAATGGAGGTGCTATGGAGAAGATGACAGGAGAGCAGTGCGGTGAGGAATGAAGCTTCCAGGATCAGCGAGAGCCCTGAGACCCCATACTTCCCTTCATATCAGTGAACGTTGTAGCTAATGACTGAATAAGTAGTCCTATACTAGGGGTAGTTGTTCACGGCTTCTGTCTTTTCTCACGTGGTCTCACTGAGGGAGCCCAGGCTAGCCTTGCATTCACTATGTAGCTGAGGATGACCTTGAACACCCGATCCTTTTCCTCTCCCTCCTGAGCACAAGGATCATAGGTACTTTACTACCAGACTCAGTCTACGTGGTACTGGGGATCAAACCTGGGGCTCAGTGCATGCTGGGTAAGCACTGTCCCAACTGAGCGACATCCTCAACACTCAGAGCTGCTTCTTCTCCTCCTCTGTTTTACTTTCTTCTTAAGTATGTATGTGTTTGTGTGTCTGCATCTGTGGGTGTGCAGGTGAGTGCAGGTGGCATGTGGAGACCACAGAGGGCACTGGATTCCCTGGAACTGGGGTGAACAGGCAGTTGTAAGCTGTCAGACATGGGTACCCGAACAGAATCCAGGTCCTCTGTGAGAGAGAGCAGTAAGTGCTCTTAGCTGCTGAGTCATCTCTCCAGCCCACCATGACTTCTTTCTTTATAGAATGTCTAGAGAAGGACTCTGGAGACCTAATCTTAGATTGGTTCTGCCCACTATTACAAGGGTAGGTCTTGGTTCTGCCTACCAGCACCTGCCAGAGGGTGGGTCAGCATTTGCTGGGCAGGGCAAGCATGGTACCTAACTAGCTATGAGCTATGACCTCAAGACACAGAACCTATCCTACTTATGTTTTTGAGAATTCTGGCAACGAAGCATCATGTGCCCTACAGAGCTGCAGCTAGATTCTAAGCGGCTCGGCCAGGATGGAAGACCCAACGTCCCCACATCGGTTTGGAGAGTCTATTTTCAAATGTTTCCTATTGCTTTAGGAAGCCAACCCATGCCAGAGTCCATTCAAAGACTTACACCTGCTCCCTTTCATCCTTTTAATATTAAAAGCATGGGGAAAATAAGATAGGATTTCATCCGGGCACACAAAAGCCTGTGTTTTACAGGGCAGTCCTCTCGGATGACTGTGCAAAGACATTATTCCCGGGAACCTGCTTTCAACTCCTAACCATCTATGAGGGCTGCAGTTAAATTAGCATGACAGAGGACAAAAGAATGTTAAGTGGGCCTCAGAATTAAAAGCCGGGTTTGTCAGCCTGAAGGAGGATCAGCTAAAATGATAGGCTATCTGGAAATGTTGTTTGAAGAGAAGACATTAAAATGAAAGAGGTGAAGAAAGCAGGAAGGGGAGAGGCAGTCATTTCTGCTCTAATCTAAACTCCATCCCTCGCGGAGAATCTCATTATACTGGACATTTTGAATATTGGGTCAGAAGTGATGATGTGTCTAAAGTCCGTACAACGGCTTTTAAACAATGATTGATTAATCACCGTGCAGAACCCTTCCTACCTCCTAACGGTGGAAGAGACTCCCGTTCACATATTAATTCAGTGTGGAAGAGCCAATACGCAGAAGTTAACTTGATGTAAACTTTTCAAAACGAAAGGGCAAAGCAGGCTGACAGGTTTGTAAAACTTGCCTGGGTCTAAACTCGGAATAGAAATGTCTACTTCCAGGTAAGTCCAGCCTATTCAGGTTTCTGGGTGTGCACCTGAGCTGTGGGAGCTAGCTATGAAAGATTTACGTGGAATGCTTCCCTGTGCCACCTAGGTCCTTATCATCTGGTGGCTTAGATAATGTTAGAATATCAAAGCAAGTCTGCCCTAGCTAGGCAGTAAGGCTGCTCTGGGAGCCAGAACGGAGTGATCAGACTCTCTCCTTCCAGACTGGAATACCCACACGGCCCATGCCATACTATCTTCCCAACAACACACAAGGGGAGAAATGTTGATGCCTACTATTGCCATCCACTAAACAGGCATGGCACAGCATGTGGTACCATTAGGAGACCATGTTTCAGCTCTCACACTCCATGCATCTTAAAAGTTTATTTTATCCATACACAGTTCTACCTTTTGCTTCCCATAAGCTTCATGTGCAGCCAAAATACCAGCCACTGAACACCGGGAGATGGTTTGGTTGGTAAAATACTTGCCTTCCAAGCATGAGGATCTGGCTTCAGATCCCGCATAACCCACATAAAAAGCCAAGCATGGGGACAGTCTCTGTAACCCCAGTGCTGGGCAGGCAGACAAGCAGATTCATGGAACGTACTGGCCAGCAGGCCCCGCCAATTGCTGATTTCCAGTTCAGTTTAGAACCCCGTCTCTAAAAATAAGATAGGAGCAACTGAGGATGACAACCACCTACGGCCTCTATGTATACACATGAATATTACACACACACACACAAATTCTGGAAAGGTCTCTTATTGGTAGGTGTCAGCATATTTAGGCTCAGAGGCAAGGTGAGCCCTGCTCCTCCCTCTATTTCTACATTATAGCGAAGGAGAGATGGGAGGCGTGATAATTCAGTTTTTAACTAATTGTAGTATGATACATCCAGAATTTAATTCCCAGCACTGGACCAAGCTGGTCACAGCCACTACACCAAGGTCTTTATTCTCTAGACAAAAGTACGGAAACCATTTATATTCACCAAATACTAGTTGGCTGAAATCCTTTTTGGTTCTTCTGGAACACTGGATAGCAGCTTTTTGTTTCTTAAATTGTTAAGCTTCTCACAAAAGCCCACCTCAGAAGAATACAATACAGACATCCGAGGCTGTAGACACAGCACTCCGTTATGCTGCTGTACGGGGGTTGGCAGAGATGAAGACGTCCTAGAGACAGGAAGGCCCGACCAGAGTGGGAACCCCTAGCACTGTGAGCCGGAAGCCCAGACAATGATGGCTCAACAGTGGGGGTGGTAGGAACCACAGCTTGACCAGGACTGCTTGGATGTTCATATCCTTGACCTTTCTATTAAATCAATCTTCATTCTTACTCCAGGGCCCCCCAAAGGTGAACTTGGGGAGATGGGGGGCTTTGTCCCTCTTTCCAATGTGGCCACAAAGGACAAGTATAATTTTTCTGTTTTCCATAATTAATTTGACTTTTTAAAATTGGCATATTGAGGATGGGGGGGGCTAAATCTGGCTTGGAACCCAGGCTATGACCCCCCCCCAAGTTCAATAAGAATGTGAATGGCTCTTGGGGATGCCTTATTCCATGAGGAATCCAGGTGTGGGTGATGAGACTACCTACCAGGCTTCAAGCCCTCATGGGAGGCGACACGCCCATCCCAAGATGTAGCTCCCACCTACAAGGCACCACGCGACACACCGGCAGCCACACTGGCAGCCACACTTAAGCATATATCCTTGAGGGGTTTGTAGATTTATCAAGACTTCTGGTCTTTAGAGGTTTTCCAAATAGAACTTCTACTGGGAAAATGCATAATTGGTTCCATTTAACATTTAGCTAAGTGTCAGGGGAAGGTTCGCCTAAGAATTAAAACAAGACCGGTCCTTCCACCTCCTCCCTTCCCACACCATATCTAGTTTTGATAAAAAGTGAAGACTACATAAGGGAACAGAACGCAGGGTCTTACCTAACACGCATAAGTTTTCAGTACCAATCTCATTATGGCTCAACTTTAAGTGTTTTACCCGATGCCAATGAAAAGATAAAATTCTGCAAGGGAACGAGATGTGAGTCGTTTAATTATAATATTTATGAGTGGCTTCTTATATACTTTTTGGTTGGGGTAGCGCTGGAATTATTGCAAAAATTTTGCATATTCCAATTATCTACCACCACAGCATTGCGTTCAGAAAGGACTTTGCAAATACACTGTAATAGCTCTCTTCTTCTTCTCTACCTCAGGTCAGAACAGCCCATTGGGCGCCTGCGTGCGAACCATTTTGTAGCTCTGGGATAGGAGTATTGTGTGAACCAGAATTTCTTAAGGAATCATTTCCCCTCTTCTTCTAACAGGCTAAGGCTGATTTCCTTGGTTCTGAACCATAATGGCACTCTCTTTGGCCATCATTATCCTATTTATATCACAATCGAGTGCTAAATCAGATTTGCTGAACAGAATAAATGCCTCTAGTTATAAAACTTGGCAATCATTAATGATAATCATGAGCTCTTTGCTAATACAATCTCTGTCCCTTGTTATTGCTGCTGAAAACGTCTTGGTCAGTCATGTTCACTTCTCCGGTGGCTCTTGACAAAGGCAGTTCTTTCAATAGCAGAGTGTCACACAAGGGGAGTGTGATGCTCCAGCTAATCAACGTGCATTAAAAGGCCCGACTAATCCTCGGTCTGCCTGGTACGTGTTCTGGGGAGGAGAACTCAGTTCCTCAGAATTAAGGAGGCTCTCTGGGGCTGGAGGAATGGCTCAGTCAGTAAAGTACTTGTTTGGCAAGCGTAAGGTCCTTAATTTTATTGCTTAGGACCCATGTCTAAAGTTTGGGCACAGAAACAGGATCTACAATGCACAGTGCTGAGAAGGTGGCAGTGGGTAGATCCCTGGGGATCACCAGCTAGCACGCAAGTCTACCTGAACTAACGACTGAGAAAACCTGCCTTAAAAAAAAAGGAGAAAGGGGGTAGAGACATCGCTCAGTGGGTAAGAGTACTTTCTGCACTATCAGGAGGATCCGAGTTCCAAATTCTAGTACCCACGTGAAAAGCTGGATTCCGACCGGACTTATCACACACACACACACACACACACACACACACACACACACACACACACACACAGACATACAGACAGACACACACATACAGACACACAGACAGACACGTTTAATCCCAGCACTTGGAAGGCAGAGGCAGGCAGATCTCTGAGTTTGTTTGTGGACATCCTGGTTTACATAGTGAATTCCTGGATAGACAGGGCTACAAGGAGATTCTATCTCAAAACAGAAACAATAACAAAAACTAGGTGTTGTAAAGTGTGTCTGTAGCCCCATTCACTGTGGAGGGTGCAGACCGGAGGATGGCTGGAACTCGCTGGCTACCAATCAAGCTTCAGGTTCAATAGAATATGGTGGAGAGCGACAGAACAGAACACTGACGTCCTCCTCTGTCCACTACATTTATGATTATGGAAACATGCACATAACCCCTCCCCCCACAATTGTGCATGCACCATAATATGCTGCATACACTTGTATGCGTTCATGTGAATACACACGCAAGATGTTTTTAAAAGGTGGGGAGTAACTGAAGAAGATACCTGGCCTTCACACTGTATGCAGAGATGTGTATGACACCCACGCACACGCACACATACACAATTAAGAATGAAGAGAGGTGATGGTAGAATCACAACAGAGCCACACAGATCCCTTGTCAGGATGTCAGGAGTATATGAGAACGTACCCTCTCAATCCCCCCAAATCGACACCCAGTGCTTACGGCAGACATCTCCCCTGTGCATTCTGTCCCTTCTAGCAAAGCAGTTGTTCTGAGATGCCAGGTGAAGCAAACTCTACAGTTCATCCCACACACTTCAAAAGCTCAAACAAAAAACCACTTCCTGCAAGCCTCAAAGCATATTCAGGAAGATGAAATCCATGTATAAATGCCTGTATGTCAGGAAGATGTATCCACAGATACCATTTGCCCATATACCAGGAAGATGAAATCCACAGATACCATACGCCCATGTGCCAGGATGGCACTCTGACATTCATCTTCCAAGACTCTTCACCACTGACATTTTCTCAAATGTTTTATTCCATGAAAGGAGACACTGCCAACATGTGAGGACATACCATTGACACGTATGTTGGAAGCTGGTATAGCTCAGTTCATACTTGGGGTTATTTTTACTATTCTTTGGAATTAACTTTTTCATAGTAAAATTTCAAAGTCCAAATATTTATAGGTTTTTTTCAAACTAGAATTTCCCTGGAGAAATTGAATCTATAACTGCAACCCGTGTGTATGCAGTCGAATTGAGAGAAAATGAACAGATTATGCTTAGACACCGCCTATAAAATTCTGAGGCAGTGTCTATAAATTGTCTGAGTTGGATTAGTGCTCACTTGGTAATAGGCAGGCCATGGGTTTGGAATCCTCCTGCCTCAGCTTCCTGATTAGGGGATAAGTGTGGCAGATAGATCTACCTTTTAAAATTCTGCTAATTTTTTTCAAAATTCATGCATGATTGTGTGTGTGTGTGTGTGTGTGTGTGTGTGTGTGTGTAAAACTTCTGAACATCAGTACTGTCCTTCTACCACAGGCCTGGGGATTGATCTTAGGTACGTAGGTCACCAGGCTTCAAGCTCTTCACTCACAGAGCCATCTTGTTGGTCCCCAAAATAGCTAATTTAAACACAGCTGTATATGTGAATTTTCTTTTTCTCAAGGATGTTATTCTTAGGTTAACAGACTATAACCTACATTTTAGTCTCAAATAAGACCCAATCTGAAAAAGTTGTTAAAACAATGATATTGGCAGTGAACAAAAAAAAAAAAGAATAAACTTTTCTTTAAGTCTGTAAAACAAGCAAGATCTTGGGTGAAAAATAAAAAAATTCCTATCATCTGCAAATCATTCGAAGAAATCAATCTCCCTGAAGCCCTTCGAACTATCAACAATGGATCAATACAAAGCCATAAACCATATCAGAGAAAGACGACGCAGTGCACAGTGTCCCATCACAGAGTGGTTATTAATTACATACAGCAAGGATCTCTTTCAGGACCAGCAGTTGGATTATCAAAACTCACGTGCTATGCTCAGGTGGATGAACGGGCTTGTCTTGTTTTCTCCGTTCCTCTCATTCACAGCCTGCACGTAGTAAGCCCCGGAGTCGCTTGCTTTTGTAGCAAGGATCACCAGCTGATTCTCCAATGTGATGGCTCTGTTTCAGAGACAATACACAGTATTAAGGCCACGTAGGGGAATGCAACAAAAAAGCTCACTGAGTCAACAATATAGTAATAAAGACCTAAACATGGCCTGGGAAGATGGCTCAATTACTAAAGTACTTGTCTTGAAAGCTTGAGAGTCTGAGTCCAACCCAGAGGCCATGTGAAGAAGCTGGCTACGATGTCATGCTTACATTCCCAGCACTGATGAGGCAGAGATGAGCAGACCCTTGGGGCTCATCGGCCAGGCAGCTGCATAGTTCAAATGAGAATGGTCTTCACAGGCTCACATGTTGGAATGCTGGGTCCCCAATGTGTGGAACTGTTTGAGAAAGATTAGGAGGTGTGGCCTTGCTGGAGAAGGTGTGCAACTGGGGGGTGGGCTTTGAGGTTTCAAAAGTCCACAGCATTCCTAGTTGCCCACTCCCCTCTTTTTCTCTGCCTGTGGTGGTTGTCTTAACGTGTAAGCTCTCGGCCACTGTTCCAGCTTTATGCCTGCCTGCCATGATAGTCACTGACTCATTGTCTAAACTTATAAGCAAGTCCCAGTTAAACTCTTTATCAGTTGCCTTTGCCATAGTGTTCTGCCACAGCAATAAAAAAGTAAATTAGACACCAGTCTGTCCTACTTGGTGACTGTTAGGCCAGTGAAAGATCTTGTCTCGAAATACAAGAAGGGGTAGAGCCTGAGAAATGATTACAGAAGTTGACCTCTGGCCTTCACAGGAATGTGCACACACCCCCTGCACACTATACTCCCTGCAACCCCTCAAAAAAACATAAAAAGAAGAAATAAATAGACAAAAATCAACATGCGAACCCACCAAAAATAAAAATAAAGAGAAGTACTGTTGGCAATGGTCTTGTATCTTGTAAAGAATTGTCACTTGTATTGGTTTAATAAAATGCTGATTGGCCAGTAGCCAGGCAGGAAGCATAGGCGGGGTGACAAAAATAGGAGAATTCGGGGAAGAGGAAATGCTCAGCCTGCAGTTGTCACCCAGACACAGAGGAAGCAAGATGATATGCTTCACTGATAAAAGGTAACAAGTCATGTGGTTAACACAGACAAGAATTATGGGTTAATGTAAGATGTAAGAGTTACTTAATAAGAAGCCTAAGCTATTGGCCAAACAGAGTTGTATTTAATATAGTTTCTATGTTATTATTAGGGTCTGGGAAGCTGGGAAAAGAACAAATAATCTCTGCTTACATAGAAGAAATAAATAGGGAAAATCAACACAACACAAGCAGGCTAGCTTGTGACTGTGCCTTCTTGGAGTTCTACATCTGAACTCTTGACTGTAAGGAAGATGACACATACCCCTGGGGGCTAACACAGAGGGTCCAGAATTCATGATAGTGCCTGTTAGAAGTTCTAGGGGAACAGCCTTTTGTTCTAGGCCAGCAGAGGGCTGGACCATGAACTTATCTATGACAAGTGACTCTATTGTGCCCTTTGTCCCCTCAGAAACCTCACTGGAGCTTCACATGTCTGGCAGGCAGAGAGGTGCTGCTGGCCATAGTGCTAACTATTCCCACTGAAACTGTCCAATCATTATTAGTTACGGAGTACACACTCCTCCCTGTGCCTGCACGTCTAGTTGTACAGAGGAACCATTAAACAATAACACGTCTAACTTTTGACACCTTGACACATGTTATCATCTACAGAATTTACACTTGAAAACTGTAACTGAGTTACAAAAATGTTAAAAATATTTTAACCAAGTTCATGATTTTGCATGGGGCCGCATTCATAAGTAGGCCTGAAGAGTGGATATGCTTGAATTAATGATGAAGTCCTTTGCAGACATCCCAGTTTTAGCAGGAAAGAACCCTGAGGCACACTGGATCCACACACCCTTTCTTTGAGCCCTGGCTGCCTGCTCAGGTCACACACAGCAGCCTGCTGTCGGAGGTGAGACAAAGCCTTCTAGATCACCTCTGCCCTAGTTTCTTATTATGGCTCACAGTTCAAAGGTCAAGTCCATCATGGCAGGGAATAGAGGTAGCAGGAGGCTGAAGCAGTTGGTCTCATCTCATCCACAAACAGGAGGAAGAGAGGTGAATGCACACTGCTGTTCAGTGTCCTTTCCCCACCTATACAGTGCAGGATACCAGCCAGGGAGCCCTGCCACCCACAATCAATTCCCATGTCAATTAGTGCAGTCAAGATAACCCCCACAAGCATGCCCAGAGGCCCTTTTCCTGGAGGATTCTAAATTCTGACAAGCTGACAAGCACAAACTGATCACAGATCATATAAAGACTTCTCACTGTGGAATTTATCTAGAAGGGAAGAAGCCCATGAAGTTATAACATCCACACACTCAGGCTACTTCTTACAGGAAGCCCTGTATCCTTCCCCTTGTAAGTCTGTATCCCTCTGGCTAGTTTGAATGGCCAATGGGGAAGGGGATTTGTTTTGATATTATAATGCAAATGTGGCATCGGGGAGATATCCCAGTATGTTAAGTGCCTCTCGTGCAAGCTTGAGGGCTTGAAGTAGCTCCTCTGCACCCATGCAAAAAGCTAGGTATGCTAGTGCGTGTTTGCAATCCCAGTGTTGGGAAGGATACAAGTAGATCCCTGGTGCTCACCGCCTAGTCAGCCTAGCTAAAGCAGTAAGTCCAGACCCTGTCTCAAAAAACAAGAACTCCCAAAGTTGATCTCTGCCTTCTACATGTACACACACAGTCACACACTAATACACATGCACTAACACACACAGATGCACTCACCCTTGTCTACACACATATGTACACATGCATGCGCACAGATACACACATTAACACACATATGCATGCATGCACATATATATCTACACACAGTAAAACACACAGGCATGCATGCACACATACATGCATCTACACACACACACACTAACAGACACCTATGCCCTCGTGCATGCATGCACACACACTAATATATACTCTAACATACACATATGCATGCACGTACATCTACACATACCAATACACATACACTAACACGCACATGCATGTATGCACATATGTGTCTACACATACACAGCAAACGTGAGTAACGTGTTCTCTGGCTTACAAGTCAGGCCTTGCTACACAGCATGAGCCCACCCTCTCTTCTTTTCTGAAAGTAAAGTGTTGAGTGTTCCACAGGGACGGGGCCTATGTGTTCATTCTCTGACCTGTATATTCCCTTCCATATGGGCCCTTCAAAGGCAATAATCATCTTTCCCTCCTGTTACCTTGGAGAGCTTTTTTTCCCAAAAACCTCCTGGTTTTTCTACATTGTATAAAATTATCTTAAGGAGTGATTGCTCACCAGGCTCCCACAGGGCGTATTACATTTTAGGTCTCTATGGCTAACTTATTTCATGTCTCATTTAAGAAAATTTCCCTATTAGGAAGTTTTCAATTTTTCGTCCCATAAAAATATTTCAAAAAGAGTTTTACTATAATTATTTATGACTGCTTTATAGGTTCTTTTATAGAAGCATAGAAATTGTTCCATTTTATTTTAGTATATGTTACACTGGCACCTAAAATTAAATATGAATATTTACTACACATGAAGTTATACATTTAATAGTATAATTTAAAAATTGAATATATAACTTTTGCTTTCACATCTGATTTTTAGCATACTATTCTTAAGTATGTCTATTATTTCTCAGAATTAGTCATTTTAAAACGCTCGTTAATTCTTTATATTATTTACAACAGTGTTTCAAGGCTACTGAAAATTAAAAAGTATATAAAAAATAAAAACAGTAAGTTTTATACTTATTAAGGTTTTTATTTTAAAGCTCCTTCCTTTTAGTTTTTGATTTCTGTACATGTTCAAGACTAAAATTAAAAAAGAAAACTTCCACATTGTTTAAAAAGACAGTCACAAAAATGACATTTGAAAAAAAGCAATTCCACAAAAGGCTATTATTTTTCCCTCTATGAATTATTTCTATGTGGAGGATTTATACAAAAGAAACTAATGTGTGCAATAAAAGTGAAACATCTACAAACATCTATGTTGATGCTATGTCCTGATATCTGGCATATGCATGTGTGTGCACATGTGTGTGTGTGTGACTGTAAGTACATGTGTGTGGGGGGGTATGTGCATGAGTGTAGAGGGTGTACACACACACAACCATACACATGCGTGTGGAGGTCAGAGGTTGATGATGCTGGCTATCTTCCTCAGATGCCATCCACTGGACCTGGGGCTCACTAGTTCTGCTAGACCAGCTAGCCAGAAAACCCCAAGATCTGCCTGTCTATGCCCTACAGTGCTGCAATTAGAGACGCACACCATCTTGCTGAACTTTCGATAACTCGGGTTCTGGGGGCTGAACTCGGGTCCTTGTGCTTGAACAATAAGCACTTAGTCAACTGAGCCATCGGTCCAGCCATACGTACTGTGAGACTTCACTAAGAGAAATGGGTTTTAGAGACAGAGGGCCTCAGTGAGCAGCTGCGGGTTTGGTCCTATGAAGAGACTTCCAGAGGCACTGCATTTCCCAGGGCCCAAGCTGATGGTACCAGTAGCAGTTTTGTATGGCTATAGGGGAACACAGGGATAGCGTGGAAGCTGATGATTTGGGGTGAGCGCAGGACAGAAAGAATAGAAGGTTCTGAGGTTGGTGTGTATGTATATGTATGTGTGCAGGTTTTCTTATTGGTCTGTAACTATATTTTTTATGGCTAATGGGAATGCAGGTATAGTGTGGAAGCTGATGATTTGGGGTGAGGGCAGGACAGAAAGAATAGAAGGTTCTGAGGTTGGTGTGTATGTATATGTATGTGAGATAGGTTCTCTTATTGGTCTGTAACTAACTGATCGGGCTAAGCTGGCTGGCCAGTGAGTCCCAGGGATCTTCCTGTCTTTCCTTACAGTGCATGTGTAAGCATGCACCATGTTGGGTTCTGTTTTTTTTTTTTTTTTTTTTTTAACGTGGTTTGGGGCACTGAATTCAGATCCTCATGTTTCCATGTTAAGCACTTTACAGACTGAGCCATCTCCTCAACCCACAGAATCGTCCATCCTGCAGCCTACTCCATCTTTCTAGTTAGCTTTAACTGTCAACTTGATACAGCCCAGGGTCATCTGAAAGAGGAGTCAGGCTGGCCTGTGGGAAATGGTTTGGATTGTTAACTGATGCAGAATGGTCCAGCCCACTGTAGGCGCCACAATTCCCCGGGCAGGTAGTCCTTGACTGTATAAGAGAGCTAAAGAAGCACAAGGCTGTGAGCCGGCCAGGAAGCAGCGTTTCTCCACGGTTTCTACTTCAAGTTCCCATTTCCTCCCCTGCCTCGACGTCCCTCAATGACAGACTGTAATCTGTAAGTTGAAACGAGCCCATTCCTCCCCGAAGTTGCTTTTGGTCATGGCATTTGTCACAGCAACGGAATGGAACTTGGACACCGGCTCTGCACTGGCTGCTTCACAAAGTTAACACATGTCCCCTGAAATCAAATTTGCTTGAGTCCAAGTTCCTGTAACCAGAAGTGGACAGAGCACAGACACAGGCTCAAAACAGCTGTACACCATCACATCCATTCAGGATTTTAAGATAGCTTGTCTTTGGTGCATACGGCAAAGTCATAGGAATGTCTTTTTTATGTGTGTTGACATAAAACGGAGATGTGGTTGGTCTGTGAGTGGCGAGAGTGCGAGCCATTTTCTTCCGAATCCAGTGTTTTTGAATGTTTTCCAATCTCCCTACAACAAACATGCATATCACTTTGTTATCAGAAGAACGGTGTTGGAAAGAAGTGCAGAGGGGCATGCTTGGTGATTATGGGAGAAGAGTTTAATACTTTGCCCGTAATAGGAACGGCTCAGGTTTATTATAACATAATTCCAAAGAACTCATTTAAAACTTGCATTGACTTTGCAGGAAAATTATAGTGTTCAGCCAGAGAAATTTTCCCTTAACTTTACTGCAATAAATGTATGTATTTTTTTTAAAAAAATAAAATTATGTCTTTAGTCTTCCACTACCTTCATTCCACACTTTAAAAATGAAACTTCAGAATTCTTACCTCTAATTCAGTGAGTTAGTAATAAAAGCAGCAAGGGGAAGAAAAAAAAAAAACCTTTCTCCAGTGTCAGCAAATAGAGCTGGTGCCGAGGAAAGTACAATGCAAAGTTCAGAGAGAGCAAGTCAAGGGGGTCATTCGGGTGTGAACTCTAACTGCAGGAAGCGTTTTCAGAATCTGTTGTCCTGAACAAATGGGGCTCAGGAACAGAGAGACAGCATCACGGGTCTGCAAAGGATGCCAGTTTCCGAGCCTGCCTAGCTGGCGTGGCCCTGGGTTCCTGTAAGTCAGGTCGGTGACTCACACCTGTAAGCCTAGCACTCCAGAGATAGAGGCAGGAGGAGGAGAAGATAAAGGTCAGCCTTGGCCACATAGTGATTTGAGATTAGTCTGGCTACATGAGACCCTGTCTCAACAAGACAGTATACAACAGAAACAATAGCAACAACAACATGCTGGAGAAAAATGACACTAGAAGTGGATACTCAGATGTCAGGAAAGCCTCCACATGTGGGAACCTCAGACTGTGCTTCTTAAGTCACCATCCGCTGTCTCAACACACCACCCGCTTTCAGGGAGATGATGTGGATGTAGTAATTCCTAAGCCTCTAGATTTGTGGTTGGTGGAAACAGCCCATTGGGCACTTGTAGGTCCCCATAGACTAGGAAGGAAAAGGAAAGGTATTCAATACCCTGATTCACCATTTAGTTAGCTACCATTTGGATTCCCAGGCCTGGGTCTGAGGGGAAAGGAGAGTAAGCCAAACCGAGAGCACACGTTTTCATGTCAGAGAGCCAGAACTGGCCCAAGTACACTTCGAAAGGCAATGGGACACACACCTTAATCACTCTCCCTGGAGGATCTGGTGGGCAACGTCAGGAGCTCTGGGCATGTGCCAAGAGGAGTTGGTGGGCCAGTGTCAGGAGTTCTGGGCATTTGCCAAAGTGGTTTTAGAATCAACAATAGAGCCTATTGTTTGTTTTCCATGCCAAGGTAAATCATCACAGACTACCAATAAATATTGTTGTTGGTTATTGATTGCCTGATCATGTGTGTGTGTGTGTGTGTGTGTGTGTGTGTGTGTGTGTGCAGAAGCCAGAATCTAGCTGTTGGTACCATTCCTCAAGAACTGTATACCTTGCTTTTTTGAGATTGGGTCTCTGATTTTCTCAGAACTTGACAATTTGATGAGACTGGATGGGCACCAAACCCCTGGGATATGCCTAGGTTTACCCTCTCCAGAGGTAGCAATACCATCGGGCACTACTGCACCCAGCTGTTTGTGTGTGTGTTCTGGGGATTGAACTCCGGTCCTTATGCTTGCATGATCAACGCCCCACCAAGTGAGCTGTCTCTCCAGCTCACCAGTAGGTATTCTGGTTTTGGACATTTCCAACAGAAGCTAGGATGCTGGGTAAGCACTGCTTTTTATGTTATGACGAAAATGTCATAATGTCCATTAAAATAAGAACTCTGGCCATGGACTGTCAAATCTCAATGTAACATATAAATGTCCAAGCAGCATTTGATCAGTTTCAACTGACCCTCCAGTGCATTCAAAGAAATAGTGGAGGGAAGTGAGAAAAAAAAAGTTGTTCTTAAACTCTTTAAAAAAGTGTTTGAAATAGGTTCCATTTTAACTAAATGACCATTTAATGGGCTGGTTGCAAGGCTCGGTGTTTTGAGTGTGATTTGGATCCTGAGTTCCATCATGTAATAGCAAGTTCGAAGCAGCCAGCTTTGGACTGATGGACTTGCCTTGGTTGTGTAATTACAAGAACTGAAATTGCTTCCAAGTAGTTTTGGGGTTTGTGAGGCACTGGGTGCTGGGTAAGTGACTACCGCACTAGAGTGACAAATTTACTTAGTTAGGAGGTAGACACTCACTGCCAGTCCCTGGTTCTTAGTGGAGGGAGAACATGGGAAAGATGAATATCTATTTTTATTATGATTTGCTTATTGTTATGTGTTTGAGTCTTTGTGTGCATGTATGTATGTGCATCATGTGTGCATCTTGTGCCCATGGAAGCCAGAAGAGGGCAAAGGATCCCCTGGAGCTGGAGTTAGAGATAGTTGTTGATTGCCATTTGGGTGCTGGGAACCAAACCTGGATCCTCTGCGTAATCAGTAAGTGCTTTTAAGACTGAGTTATATCTTGCCAGGCCCAGCAAGTACATTATATATAAAAAGCAAGTGTAGGGACTAAGGTATGACTCAGTGATAGAGCCCCTGCCTAGAATCCCCCAATGAGGGGCTGGGGAGTGGTTCACTGGTAGAGCACCTGCCTAGAATCCCCCAATGAGGGGCTGGGGTGTGGCTCAGTGGTAGAGCCCCATGTACTTAGCATGCGTAAAGCCTGGGCTCCCAGTCCCAGTGTTACATGCAGCAATGTCAAAAATGAGAAGAAAGGCTCCAGTAAGCCTGAGATCTGTGGTTTTCCATGAAGGACATAGTGTTTCCAGTATGGGAAGACACTAGTGACAAGGAATACCATTTGATTTGTTATGACATGGGGAACCCAGCAATCATAACAGGAAGCTCAGCTACAATTCCCCAGTATGTGGCCTGCACCTTGCAAAATGTTGCCATGTATCCACGCAGGAGTCCTTTTCTATGGCAGGCATAGCTCATTTCACAATAGCAGGAATACAGAAAGGATACAATTACATCTATATGAATTCACCGCTCTCCAATTCTGTTTTGACTGCCAACTCTTTAGTTATAGATGCTGGTGGAGGTAAATTGTAGGATGGAATTCTGAATTGGTTATTCCCCCAAATCCTTCATATTTGAAGTAATTCAGATATACATTTTGTCTTACCCACTATGGTCCCCACTTTTCAAGCACTGAGTCTGAAAAAATAGTATTTATCCACCAGCAATAGTACATGTAGAAAATACTGGGTATTCATGTTCACCTACTTGCTCTGACTGTTCTTGTAGGAACTGGCAAATATATTTTGGTGCCTAGAACACAGGCAAGGAGAGGAATCATTTAAATATCCAATGGCTACTTATGGACAGTGTACAACATTTCCCCAGGAAGGCACGCTGCAGGGGTCTGGGGAGATGGCTCAGTTAGTAAAGTGTTTGCTTTGCAAACATGAGGACCTGAGTTTGATCCCCCAAATCCATGTACAAATGCTGGGGCAGCAGAGTAGTTCTGTAATCCCAGCACTGAAGAGGCAGAGGCAGGAGGATCCCTGGGGCTTTCTGATCAGTAAGTCTATCTGAATCAGTAAGTTCCAGGTCTAGGAAAAAATGCTATCTCAAAATATAAGTTGGATATACAGTGGAAAGCAATTAAGAAAGATAAACAGCATCAACCTCTAGTCTCTGTAGGCATGCACACACATATGCATGAATGCTTTCATACGTGTATGCATGTGCACACACACACATGGAAGGCTCACAGGGAGCTACAGTCACTGTATTCAGTGATGTAACCCTGGGTGATGGGGTCTAGTGGTGCATCTAGAGGTGATCAATGGACAAAGCTGTTCAGCGTGTTTTGCAGATGCATGGGACTAGTAAAGCCTCGCTTGCAGACCACCTCCCACAGTACATGCAGTTCTGCCTACAGCTACCTACTTAGCAGCAGCAAGAGTGAAATTTGGATAGGTGTCATCTGGGAAAGACAGACAACTCTCTAACCTGGAAGAGAGTGACAGTTCAGAATGAGATGACTGACCAGTCCTGTAGGTGACCCAGGAGGAAGTGTCATCCTCATGTCTGCTGGCCCACTTGCCCTCTAGAGTGGGAAACCTACCCAATCTGGGCTTGGTCTGGAGGCAGACACATAGGAACAGCTTAGTCCCCGCCCCCAAACCCTATTTGGCATCTGCCACACACATATCCTTTTCCAAGACAACACTTAGCCACATGCTTGCTCAGAGGTTTCAGTTCCTGTGTAGCGCGCCCTCTCTGCACATCCCTTTGCTTCTGAATGAAATCCCTTCTTTGCTAGGTGTGCTTCTTTGATTCTTTTAACAAGGAGCTGAGAAAGAAGCACTCAGTCTAGATAGAGGAATCAAAGACAGCCTGGGATCTCTACAACTCCTCCCCTCAGGCATGGGTGCAGAGTGAGTATCCCAGTTAGTGTGGCCCACAGCGGCAAAGAAACTTCAGGAAACCTCCAGGCGCCTGGAAGAGCAGTAGAGATGGCCACTCATCCAGGGACACGCTGCTTGTCTCTGATCAAAGCTGAAAGGAGTTGTGAACTCCGGTGTGCTCATCCCCCAGCCCAGCTCCCCAAGAGCCTGGCAACAAAAGTGAATGAGACCTTATTCTCTTATCAGACAGACTACACCATAAGCAGGCACAGGGACAAAAGATCACAGCATTCTGCATTAGCAGAGACTCCCTAGGCGGTCACACAGGGTCCTGGGTAGCAGAGACACCCTAGGT
>NW_004949125.1:1537185-1540423 GCF_000317375.1 Microtus ochrogaster | reverse complement strand
TGCTCCATTCCCTCAAGCTCACCACTTGTTTTCCCATGTGTAAAACAGATGTGACACTACTGATATTTAAAGGGTCTCTATGAAGTTCAAGTTCAGGTAAGGAGGTGAAAGAGGCTGCCCTAAGCTATTCATTGACTTTGGCTGTGGTTTTTCAGGAATGATATATATGAATGGCAAATGAGAAAGTGATAGAAGTCCTCAGCTATCCCTCCAACTGGGGCTCTACATATTGAAGCAAGGTGTAGTGAAAGTCATCATGTGACAATTTCTTAATAATTAATCACTGATGTGTGAGGACCACTGTGAGTGGTGCCGTCCCTGGACAAGTGGTTCTGGGTTGTAGAAGAAGTAGGCGGAGGAAGCCACGGAGGGCAAGCCAATAAGGGGTGCTTCTCTGCTTCTGCATCTCCGTGGTCTCTGCTTCAGTTCCTGCCTTGGGTTCCTGCCTGAGTTCCTAGACTCTCCTTCATAGTGGACTGCTATTGGGATGTGCATCGGGGATGTGGCAAATAAACCCTTTCTTCTCCAAATTGCTTATTTCTGGTGGTGTTTTGTTAGAGCAACAGAAAGCAAAGTAAGACCAAAGGGGGAGAACTAGATTATCAGGAAGGTGTGGAACTGTGGGAGGTGAGACTTGCTTGGAGGAAGTAGGCCCCTGGAGGTATGTCCTTGAGACCCTATCTCATCCTAGCTCCTTGTCCCTAGTTTCTGCTTCCTAGCCATCACTATGTTAATAGCCTCCATCATGTTCCCCAGGCACCATGCTTTGCCTAAGCAAGCGTGGACTGAACTCTCTGAAAACCATGTGCCAAAATAAACCCTTCCACCTTGTTTTTGGCGTGCGTTTGGTTCAAATAACAGAAGGGGCCCAAAGAGAAAGGCTCTTTAGATGGGGGACCGCTCTTAGCAAGGCAGGAAGGTGGGGGTGCTGGGAATTCATACACTGCCAATTTCTCTCCGTGTCTTCCTTTCTTCAGAACAAGGTGCCCACTTCCCTGTGCAGAGAAAGGAGTACAGGGAGAGCTCTTGTCTCATGTGCCACAGGGCTCTAACTGTGCAGGATCAAGTCTTCATGGCAGGATCAAGCATCGGGAGCTGCCTCTCTCAAAGAGCCTGCTCATCTCTAAAAGCAAATAACCACCGAGGAATACTTGAAAATTACACACAGAGCAAATTGCTTTTGTGAGCGCTCTCCACCTCTCACTGTCTGTTTCGGCGTCAGTTCCCCTTTGAAGGAGCATAATTATTGCCAAGAGTTTTGCTCTTTTGTTAAAGTCCTTTTTGATGACTAAGTGACAAAGCTGTGCCCGCAGAGATGGGAGCACCTGTGACAGCAGAGGCTGACGAGTGTCTTAAGTGTGACAGCCGATCTTGGTGATGGCAGGGGGCCCCTCAAGCTGCAGGAAGACAGGCACAGCCCCCAAAACTCCACCAACAGTGAATGTGGAAATAAGCCTAGAAGATGGCTGGGGATATAGCTTGGAGGCAGAGTGCTTGCCTAGCATGCATTGGGACTCTGTCTTCAACTCCCAGCACCACAAATAAATAAACAAAGAAATCTAGAAGAAAATCCAACTTTCTTTCTGGAAGCCACCATGATGGATATGGCATGTGTCTAAGTGGAGTCCCTCTTGAACCCCCTACTGTCACCTCATCTGCTGGTGCCATTGCTCTCTGTTGCTGTGGGTGAAGCCTAGGAAAGACTTGCAGGTCAGTGGTGAAACACCCAACAGCCTGAAAACACAGAGAAGCAGGGCTGAGTTCTTGATTTTCCCTGTGCCCTGGACTAGGGAATAAAGTGATTGCCTTGCAAAAATAAGGGAGTGAGTTCAATGCCCTAGAACCCATTTCTAAAAGCCGATATGACCTTAGAAATTTATAATTCCAGAGCTGGGGAGGCAGAGACTAGTGGATCCCTGGGGGCTCTCTGCCTTACCAGCCTAGTTTGTTTGATGAGCTTCAGGCCAGTGAGGGACCCCGTCTTAGAAATCAAGATAGATGTCTCCTGGGGAATGACAATAGAGTTTATATTCTGGCCTCCACATATGTGACCACCATGGACCTGCACACAAAACGCATACACACATGTGTGTACATGTGTAGATACACACACACACACACACACACACATATATATATACATACACATATCTACACACACACATATATACACACATACTTACTACAAAAGGAAATCCTGGCTCCTAAACTGAACTTTCAGAAAGGCTTGCCAGTCTTTGGTTAAGTGTGTCACAAGCTTCTCCTTGGCAGGCCGGGCTGGGACTGACAGGCCCTGAATCATTCACACCTGCGCTGGAAATTATTCCAGAAATCTGACTGAAAATGCCCCTGAACCATCGCTGTATTTGGGAAGCAAACCCCTGGCATCCTCTTCAGAGTGCTGAGAGGTCCCCTGCCGAGTCCTCCAGCTGTGCCTGCTTGTCTGGGACTGAATAGCTGCTCCTGCTCCATCTCACCTACTGTGGCCACTTCAGCTCCTCTCGAGGAAACCCTGCTTGTTCCTTTGTGCTCCCCTTTGCCACCCAACTTCTGCGGGGCCCTCCTCTGGGCAATCACAAGAATAGGCCTTTGGAGCTTCCTAAGCTTCCGAGCATGCTGTCTCATGCTCCTTTGCCCACACAGCAACCCAAGTATTCAGATCTCTTCATAGTGGCTGGTGACTGACATCAAGAGCTTGGGTCCAGAGACAGCCACATGGGACCTCCTTTTCTGACACCCCTTACCCACATGACATTACAGCTCCTTGACTCAGGTCCTGGTCTGCAGAAGGGGGATAACAGGAGCTACTGTTTAGTGCTTGTATGAGAATTAATGAGGTATGAATGACATCAACACAGTGGTCTGAGAATTACACATGATAACATTAACAGAGTGGTTTGTACAGTAGCTACGCTCAAACTGGGAAGCTGATGGCATTATCTCCCCTTCCAGTCAGGAAACAGAAGCACACAGGTGGGTACACTTCCCCAGACAGTGAAGAAGACTGAAACCCAGGACCTGTCCTGCGCCTTCCCTGATTTTAAGTTATTCCCCCGAGGCAGTGTCTGGCAGGCCACGGGCAGAGCAATATACCATGGGAGCTTTGTACAGCAAGGTGGCATTTTGATCCCTTTCTCCAGGCTGCACATCTGACTCTCAAGGGTAGAACTGGTATCTGACATAGGGTAGTAATGATGACAACACTGGCGATAATATACAATGGTGACACTGGCGATGA
>NW_004949125.1:1522104-1536579 GCF_000317375.1 Microtus ochrogaster | reverse complement strand
TATGCAATGGTGGCACTGACTACGGAATGCAATGGACAATGCTGGCTATGGTATGTAATGGGCAGGGCTGGGCCCACAGGTTTAAGAATGTCCCAGGCACTGCCACAGGCCAGCAGGATGAATGTCATCAGGGCTTCACAGGGAGATTTATACATTCTGGTTATAGAAAGTAGGGGTAAGAAATTCCTTTCCTCACCCGCTGAACCCCAAAGCCAAGTTTCTGTGCTCTTGCTGTAGAAGATAAGTTACCTAGGAGGGAGCCACCAGCATCTGTCAAGCTAACAGAGGCAGGACTGAGAGCCCTAGATTCAGTCACTAAAGATTAATGGAACCAGTTTCCTTTGGAGATAGGAAGGGAATAGTTTTTCTTAAGGGTTACCGACTTTAACGTTTCCAGGAAATGGTTTATGAAACCCCTGTGTTCTGAACATTTAGGATGTGTCTAAAATGAGACGATAAGCAGGTCACTTCATATTTATGTGGCGCCTGGTGATATGCCCCAAATACAGACACACATAAAGTAGAGAGGGCCTTTCGGAGAGAGTCTACGCACATGTTATCAAACTGCAGCAATGAGCCCGTGAGGAAGGCATACTCAGGCAAAGCGACTCTTCCCTTTGCTGTGTGTGTTTATGTGTGTGCAGGTATGCATGCTTGTGTTCGTGTGCATGTGTCTATGGAGATCAACAGGATGGCTGTTGCTCAGGAGCCATCAGCTTTCTTTACTGAGAATCTCTGGTTTCTGAGAGCCCCTTGCTAGGACTTGGGGCTAGGATTTGAGGCTGGTGATGCTGGGATGGTTGGCCCATAAGCCTGAGGGATCCACCTGCCTCTGCCTCCATAGAACTGAGAATGCAAACATGTGCCACCATGCCTGGACTCTTATATTGGTTCTGGGAACTGAATCCAGGTCTTCATGATTACAAGGCTGTCTTTCCAACCCTCACAACTGAATTACACTGATGGCCAAGATGCCCCACATGCAAGGAAAGACTGGAAATTAGATAAAAGGTAGAGGCTGCTCCCAAGTTGTCTCTATTCTTGCTATTGTTGATAACCATGAAGTTCATTTCCAAGACAGCCAACACAAGAATAAAACCATACCTGCCTTTAATGTCTTCCTGAAGAACCATCCCTTGGTGTCCCTCATGATAATTTGCTCCTGGTGCCAGCCCACATTCCTGAGGCCTAATCTCCTGGATGGAACTTATGCCCAACAAAGCAGTTAAATTTTAAAAATTATGGGGAACACTTTCTGGGGAATATATTGAGACATAATAGAGTATCATGGGGCTTAGCAATCTTCATTGTCCTGTGGGAAATCAGAGATGGAAGGTCAGGCACTTGTTCTTCCTTCTCAGACTGTGGTTTCCTCAGTTCTCCCCTCCACACAAAATCGGCAGTTTCTGGAGAAATGGTGATGTATGAAGTTTGAGCAGGAAATGTATAAAATGAGGTTGGAACAAGTTGTACCACAAGGTATAGGGGCCAAGTCTAAGTTGTGTCAAATGTACTGAGGGACTGTTGTAAAAAGGTTCTTACTCCTCCAAAAGAGGACACTGAGTGAGCATCACCGTGAAGGCTTGCAAGTTGGGGAATGATCAAAACCAGCTCTCCCTGAAGACAATATGGTTGACACAGAAGACCATTAGCAAATTACAATTTGTATATAACCACAATTCAGAGAACCAGTAAGTTTATCATGGATTCCTAGAAGAAGAAGATAAAAAAATCATTTCTTTTTATTCTCACTAACTTGCAAAGTACAAATTCATTTTTGTGTGCCTGTGCAGGTGTGTACTTGTTCATGTATGTGCATGTGTGTATATGTGCATAGGTGTGCAGGCCAGAGGTCACCTTCAGGTGCCATTCTCCAGGAGGCATCCACCTTGGTTTTCAAAGGCAGGGTCTCTCATTGGGACCTGGCACGGGTAGATAAGGCCAGGTTTTCTGGCCAGTGAGCCCCTGGGATCTATCTGTCTGTTTCTGTCTCCCCCTGTGTTGGGGTCACAAGTGCATGCAACCACACCTGGCTTTTAATGTGGTGTTTGGGGAAGCATTTTACTGAGTGAGCCATGTCCCTAGACCCAAATTTACTTTTAAACATTGAGTAAAAATTGACTCCATTGGAACAGTGTACAAAATGATGGTTGATATGTGTGCACACGATTACCTCATACAATGACCTTGCAGTAAGAACACTAAAAATTGACTCTCTTGGCAATTTGCAAGTATATAATATATTGGTCTTAACTACATTCACCATGATGAAGAGTTGAATTTTTGTCTTATCTTTTTTTGTAGTGTGGGACTGTGAAAAGCGAACTCAGGTCCTCCTATAACAAGGCAAGCACTCTACCAACTGAGCCATTGTCCCTGGCCAAAGTTGAATTTGGAATGTACTTCTTCTAACTGAAACTTGTGACTTGTGAGTTACTAGTGGCCATGATAAAATACCTTATGGGAATAACTCAGGGGAGGTAAGCTTTATTTTGGCTCGTGGTTTTGGACAGATTTCGGTCTATGAAGGGGAAGGGCTTGGTGGAGTCATGGCAAGAGTGTGTGGAAGAGGCTTGTTCACACAGTGCTGGGCCATGAAGCAGAGAGCAGGCCCAACCCAAAATTTCTGGTCTATAACCTCCAGAGATCTGCCTCTAGTGATCCTAATTTTCCAGCCAGGCCCCAATTTCTAGAATCTATAGCTTTCCAGTCAATGTTGTAGATAGGGATCAAGTGTTCAAACCATGAATTGTTGGGCACAACCATTTCAAGCCATAATATTTCCTCTGACCAGTATTGGGTTTTGGCTATCCCCCCACACTCTCAATTCTATTTCTACACAACAGCACCGAGTACATGAAAACCAAGATAAGAATCACCTCGGCGATACACAACACTAGTTGGCTGAACACTGAGCAAACATAAGCAGGGGTCGTGGGTTGTAAACACTGAAAAGTGCAGTAGAAAGAACATAAATAGCTAAAAGGAGAGAAGACAGTGATAGAAAACGCTAATGGTCAGCCTGATGGGCTCTAGGACCACCTAGGAGACACGTCTCTGGGTGTGTCTGCAAAGGTTTCTTGGGAGGCTTAGATGAGGATTGCCACCTTGAAGGTGGGCGGCATCACTCCTTGGTCTGGGTCTCGGATGGAACAAAAAGGAGGAAGCGAGCTGAGCACCAGCGTCATCTCTCTCTGCTCCCTGACTGTGGTGCCCTGTGATCAGCTGCCTCACGCTCCTGTGGCCATTCTGTCCCTGCTGTGATAGACCCACACTCTCAAACTGTGAGACAAGCAAATAAACACCTCCACAGAACCAACCAAAACAAACAAAAATGAAAACAAAGCAACATACCAAAAAATCAAAACACTCTTTCTTTCGTGAGCCGATTCTTGTTAAGCATTTTGTCATAGCAACAAGGGAAGTAATGAATATGTATACCAAGTTCATGGATTGGAATAGTCAATGAAGTAAAAACAAATCTTCTGTAAACAAGGTCTATAGGTGTAAAGTAATTTCTGTCAAAACTTCTGCAAGAATTGTTTTTAGAGATAGAAAACAATATTCTAAAATTAATGTGGAAAAGAAAAACAACTTTGGGGAAAAAAGAAGAAATAGAGTAGAAGGAATTAATCTATGAAATACTAGGACTTAACCACATAGCTATGGTAATCAAAATGGGTTAGACTTAATAGATAGGAAGACACATATTAAATAGAACTGAATAAAAAAGCCCAGAGATATATCCAGAAATGAGTGACCAGTGCTATTTAACAGAAGAACAAGTCACGGAAGGAAAGTAGTCAACAAACAGCAAGGTGGACGTTTTATATTGAATGGGCAAAAGAAAGCCAATCCCATTCTCACACACATTTGCTTCTCACAAATGTAAGTCACACGGGCCTACAGCTTCATAGGCAAAGTGCAAAACATCAGCAGCTGTAGGGTAGAATTGGAACCAAGGGCTTGATGAGAGTCAGTAATCTGGACCTCATAGAAATTATTTCACTTTCTGTGAAAGATCCTAAGAAGAAAAGACAATTACAAATGAGGAAGGATGTGTGAAGCACAAGTCCCAGCATGGATCCATTTCTAGAATACAGAGAATTTTCACAAGTCAAAAGAGCCTCCCCACCCTGAGGCTCTGACAGGATGCCTCAGCAGACAAAACCATATGATCCCCTGACTTGGCATAGTGCAAGGAGAGCAACTACCCCTACATGTTGTTCTCTGACCCCCGCATGCATACTGTGATGTGGCTATCACAACATAATTATATAAATATAATAAACAATATATTTAATTTATAAATAAATATAATTAACAAAAAATCCCAAAGCCTCCAAATCATTTAGTTAGAAACTGGGCAAAGGAAAAGGAGCAGCATCTATCTTGTTCAGTCTAAGAGTGAGCATCCCTCCAGAGAGAGTACAAGGATGCAGGGAATGCTTGTTTCAAGAGTGAGCATCCCACCAGAAAAGTATAAGAATGCAGAGGATGGTCAGTCTGAGAGTAAGCAACCCATCAGATAGAGTACAAGGATGCAGGGGATGCTTGGTCCAAAAGTGAGCATCCCATCAAAGAAGTATAAGGATGCAGAGGATGCTCAGTCCAAGAGTGAGCATCCCTACAAAGAGAGTACAAGGATTCAGGGAATGTCTGGTCCAAGAGTGATCATCCCACCAGAGAGAGTGTGAAAAGGCAGGGGATGTTCAGTACTATTTACCATGAGATCAGAGGCGATATTACAGCTCATGCATTAAAACAGAGAAGATAAAACACATAATGCAGGAACTGGCTTTCCCACGGATTGCTGGTGGGACTGAGAATGGTGCTGCCACTCTGGAAAATAGCCTGGCAGTATTTGAGTGTGACTTCCATTTGATCCAGCAATGTCCATCTCCCCATTATCCCAGAGAGACAGAAATGCATATGTCTACAACTGCCTGCACATGAGTGCTCAAGGTAGCTTTATTTGCAGTAATGAAAATTTGCAAAAAGTTCACATGTTCTTCAAAAAGTCAAGCTGGAGAATACATCAGTAGGAAGGAGAAAGCTTCCTGAAGCACAGGCTGACTAGGGAGAGCACTAGGGAGAGCAGAAAAAGTCATTGTCAAAAGGGTAGAAACTACATGATCCCACCTAGAGAGCACACTTAAAATGGTCCAATTAGAAAGGAAGCATTGTTTTATAAGGGCCTGTACCAGGCTTTGTTGATGGGACAATTCTGCAGCTGATTGTGACAGTGAGTACACAGATCTACACTTGTAAAAAAAAAATGATACCACTATGTGCACAGTGCCCAGGTCATCCTCAACCATCACAGAACACACAAACATTGACTAAGGATCACGAAATCTCTCGGAACAGGTTTTGCCACTTTCTGTGGGTATATGATTGTTTCAAAATAAAAGGCTAAGAAGACTTGAGAAGGAAGAAGGCATGCTAACAGAGGAACAAAAAGAAGGACCACTCCTAGCCTGAGGCCAAAACAAGGTAGAAACGGAAGGCCACAGCCACGTTGTCCTCCTTCATGCCAGCTGGCTGCTGAAAAACACAGGGATTGAGGATGGATTGGGAAATGGGATGGTCACCATGACGACTGGTGTTGGAGAATCCCTGGGAGTTGGGATAACTCTAGGGTGTCACAGAATGTCAGAAGAAAGGGCAGGGAGAAGCAGAGACAGGGAGCAGGTTTGAGTTGGGACATGTCAGTTGTTGCTTGGGGTTCTCACTGATAAGGACCCACGAGGGGGCATCCAAAGTATGTTCTTCCCTCCCCACACTCTCTGTTCTGTTTGGAACATGACCCCACTCATGATCCAAGTGTTCATGCCTTTAGGGCTGAGGAGGGAAGAGAGCAACAAGCTCTGACAATCTACACTGGAAATAAAGATATTAGACACACGTAGCCAGAAGAATTCAAAATTCATGGCCGAGGCTGTTAGAGAATTACAAACAAAGATTAAGCAATTCGCTGATGCCAAGGGTCATGAAACAGGAATTTATGCTTTTAATTATAACCTCGCAGGGACACGTAAAGGGAATAAATGATGTGCACTGTGCCCCAAGGAAGAGTGCAGGTAATTCACAACTGTCGTAAAGGCTGCCAGGGCTGGGTGTGGCAGCAGCACACATCTGTGCACTAGGAAACAGGAGGATCAGGGTGTCTGTGTCATCCTCATCTATAAAGCAAGTTCCAGGCCTGTCTGGGCTACATGAGACCTTGGGTCAAAGGGGGGAGGGCACAGAGAGATGGCTCTCAAGTTAAGATCATGCACTCTTGTTTCAAAGGACCAGGTTCAATTTTGAGCATCCAACACCTATCACCATCTGTAACTCCAGATGACCCAATGCCTTCTTCTGACCTCTGATGGCACCAGGCATAAGGGTGGTGCACAGACATATATGCAGAAAACACTCATATACATAATGTAAAAAAATCTAATGAGGGGGGATGGGAAGGGAGGGGACGGGAAAAAGAAAGAAGCAAACTGAACCAAGAATTTGGACAAGAACATCTCTGCCAGGTCAGAAACAAAACGGACTGCCTGTACCCGCCCAGCTGTGCACCTGGACGCCCATATTCCTGGCTTCTGAGGTCAAAGTAAGATGACCCCTCCCACCGTGTATGCATATATGTGTGCTTGTGTCCATCTTTCTGTCTCTGCCTTCTTGCCCCTGTCTCTGTGCATGCTCATGTGGGTGTGAGTGTATTTGGAGACAAGAAGAAAACATCTTCTGCCATTCACTGGGTGCTGCCCTTTTTATTTTTCTTTACACACGTTTTCTACTGGCTGGAGCTCACATTAGCTGGACTGCCTGGTCAGGAAGGCCCAGTGGGATCCACCTGTCTCTGCCTCCCCAGTTTTACAAGTGGGATTACAAGTGCCTGCCACCATCCACTGCCTTTTCTTTGTTTAAATGTGGGTCCTGGGGGTTAAAATCAGATTGTCACGCTCACAGAACAAGCACGGGCCGACTGGTCTCTGTGGCCTCTTCTGATGCAGAGATAAAGCGAGTGTGTGCAGAGCGACTCGTGAGAAACCCGACATCATGAACTTCGAGTCATTTGGCTTACGATGGCAGAGAAAACAGTACTTTACTTAAAACAAAATAAAAAGCAGCTACTAAAGCAGCCGAGAGTGCAGGAACGCCGCAAATAATTCTCATTACTGGACATCAGGAATGAGGACACACACATATATGTGATTACTCAAACACTGCGTGGCTAAACATTGGCAGGGGAAGGGATGTCTTTTAAAAAGGGAGACAACAGGATTGCCATGTCCTGTCACCAAATCTGACACAAAAGGCTGGAATCTTCCAAATACAGCATTCTAGAATCTAAAGAAGAATGCCTACATTGAAGCTAGCAAGCAGAGAAGCTGGCATAGGAGTCAACGTGTGTTCCTACTATTGTCTAAACAAAATGCCTTGTTCTGATTGTACAAACTGGAGGGGGTTATGGGCACAGCAGGGACCCATGTGGCTCCACATGTTGGAGAAGGCATACTGTTCTATTCAAGGAGACAAGAAGCTGAGGCTTGGTGTAGAAGGAGAAAGAAAGACGTAGGCTAAATCAGGGGGGAAATACACCCCTCCAAAGTATTTATGTCACAGTAATTTAGTCAGTAAATTTTCAACTATATCCCCAAGCATATAATCTTGTTTACAGCTTTCAAAGAGCTTGTAAACTCAGACGAGAGTAAAGAGAGGTTGCAGGCCCACACACGCCAATTGCGGAATGAATGGTGTCTGACACAGTCACATACTCCTTCCATAAGTCAGGAGGCTACAGGGGGCTCTGGAGGACCACTGGAGAAGCCCAGAAGTGCCACATACTAAAGAGGAGAATGGCCGTATGACAGATATTTCTCGGGGTTGGGAGATGGCTCATTGGTTAAAAGGTTTGACCTGCAAGCACAAGGACTTGAGTTCAAATCCCCAGCACCCACATAAAAAGCTAACTGATCATTGCTGCAAGTACCATAAAACTAGAACTGAGAGGTAAAGAGAAGTGGACCTCAGAGCTCTCTGGCCAGACAGCCTAGCAGAAATGGTGAGCTTCCGGTTCAGTCAGAGACCCTCTCTCAAGGCAATAAGGCAGGGGGTGAGAGAGCAAGATATCCGACAGTCTGCTCTGCTCTGTGCAGCTCTGCAGGCATATGCACGAGCACCCACAGGGGCATAAGCATGTGCACACCACATACACACACATGCACACCACACACACAAAGATATTCCTTTTTTCTAAGCTATAAGATTTAGTAAGAGTCTAAATTATACTCCAATTGAACTTTCTGGAAAAGGAACATAAATATTTTGAAAAGAATTAATAAATATTAAAATCTCCAAAACTGTTGTGAAAAGGGAAATAAGCACAGGAGAACCTTTCCTTGTGAGATAATATCCACATCTTTATAGGTATGAATTGAATGATAAATGCCTGAAGGAGAACGAAATAGGAAAATTATAACTAATAAATGCAGATGAATGAAGAAAATAGAGAAATGACCTGAAAATCCACAAAAACAGTTATGATGGACAGAATAAGCAGAATAAAATTAGCATAGGAAACTTAAAAAATACTTTCCAGATACTTTGGATAAAGGCTGGAGCTCAGTGGTCAGCCAACCTAGCTGAATCAGTGATTTTCCAGGTGAAGAGAGACTCTGCCTCAAAAGTAAGGCTGGGGTTGTAGAGATAGCTGGATAGCCAAGAGCACATATGGCTCTTGCAGAGGACTGGAGGTTGGGTTCCAGCACCCATGTCAGACAGCTCATAGCTCAAACACCAGAGGATCAGACTCCCTCTTCTGACCTTCCTGGGCACTACATTCATGCATACCCATAATCAAAAAATGATATCAAGCCTGCTTTAAAAAATGTGGAGAGTGATTAAAGACACCTTTTGTTGACCTCTGGTCTCCACATGAATGTGCACACATATGTATGCAGCCACCATGCATGCAGAATTACACATGCATGTGTGAGCATGTACACACAAACAAAATAAGTGTTCAATAATGTCCAAGTGTATCAAGATCATGAATAATAATAAGCATGAATAATAATAAGCAATACCAATTCCAGATTAGGGGAGTTTAAGAAGGTGTGGCACTGACCAGATCCCGCTGAAGTTGGACCAAAGTCTCTATGTTGTTCTGATACACATCCTTTGATGAGTGAGCCATGGTTGTGCACATGTAAACCCTTTTTTGGGAGGGGGCAGTTTCAAGACAGGATTTCTCGATGTAACAGTCCTAGCTGTCTTGGAACTAGCTCTTATAGATCAGGCTGACCTTGAACTCACAGAAATCCACCTGCCTTTGCCTCCCAAGTGCTGGGATTAAAGATGTGTAAACCACCCTGCATGTAAACTCTTACTTCGGTGAGTGAGCCACAGCTGTGTTCATGGAAACTCTTACTTTGGCAAGTGAGCCATGGTGCAGGACCTAACATCAGTCTCAAATTCTTTCAGCAAGAAGCTTTCAAATGATTTGCACTCAAGCAATGATACAAAGTGACCATCTGTACAGAACAGAGGCCGTCCAGACAGACCACAGTCCCCAGGTGATTATTATGTAATAGAGGAGGAGCTGTATGTCAGAGTTGAGATGGCAATTTAAAGAACATTGACGAAATATTGATAAAAATATTGATAAGACATAAGCCTTTTTAAAAAATTGGGTCCTTATACCATGCCACACACATTATAAACTTCCAGTGGAATAAATTATGGAAATAGACCATAAATCATAACAAACACAGAATGGGGGACACTGTTTGTTTGTTGGCCTATAACTCACTTTGTAGCCCAAGTTGGGCTTGAACTCATAATTCTCCTGCCTCAGCCTCCCTTGAGGTCAGAAGATGACCTGGAACATTAGTTCTCACCCTCTGCCTTGTGTGAGGCTGCAAGGTCTCTCTTACTGTTTGCCATTGTGTCCTCTAAGACAGCTGGCCCAGGAGCTCCCAGAATTTCTCTCATCCCCAACTCCCTATCTCTTAGTAGGGGTGCCCTTCCCACACATCATACATATACATGCAAAAATAAATATTTAAAAAATTAAAAATGTGTGTACATGTCATCACATTCCTAAATGTTTAAAATTATAACATGTGGGGACATACATTAAAGATGTTAAACTTTAAAAATGGAACCCAATGAAAATGAAACTTAGGCAACTGTATATCTAATCACTAAGTGGAAACTCATTTTTCCTAAATCTAAAAGCCAATAAATAATGCAGAAGAAGAGATCGAGCTGTTAAATTTGCAACTCCAACTCATCTTAGGAAAACAAGCAGCTGAGGGGAGACTTGGCAGAAGTGTGCAAAGCCGGCAAAATTCAGGTGAAAATGAAAGGCGAATGGCATTCATTTGGGAAGCACTCCACATCCCTCCAAGTCTGGAGGAGGAAGGTGAACAGCATTTGTTATTACATGCAGAAGCCCGCAAAGCATTGCAAAATGGCTGGACCATGGTGTTCCTGCAGTGGGCACATTTGGGCACTCACTGAAGGTGAGAGCCGGGGGTAGCGGAAGAGAAGGGGGTCAGGGAGTATGAGCCCTGGCCCTTGTCTGAGGAGCAGTGCTGCAGCAGAGGCTAATCCGGAGCTGGGAATGGAGCTGCAGACCTTCCAGCTGAAGCCCCACACAGCACTTTCACCTTAAGGGAGTCTTCCTCATGGCCATGAACACCTGCCCATCTCCGGCTGCCAGCTTCCATGTTCCCGTCATCTGAGGAGTGGGGTCTAAACCCAGGCTCCCATGGTTTTGTCTTCTCAGTGTCAGTGTGCACAAGCCCGATTCTCCCTAGCATGTGCATAACCAATTTTGTCTCTTTTAAACATGTTCTCTTCTTTTCTTAGTGTGTCTGTATTCATATGTATGTGCATGAGTAGACATACGCTGTGTGTGCGTGCATGTGTGTGTGCAGGTGCATTGATGGCAACCTCAGCTGTCATTTCTCAGGAACCATTCACCTTCTTTCAGTGGCCTCGAACCCACCAAGCATGCTATCCTGGCTGGTTAGTGAGTACCAGGAATCCTGTTTCCACTTGCCCGGTGCTGCAAGGACAAGTGCACGCCACTACATCTGGCTTTGCTTTTCCAGATAGAACTTCGCGGGTCGTCAGGTTCGCAATCAAACATTTGACTGACTGAGCCAGCTCCAAGTCACACATTCATCCCCTTCAACACACCATACGTCTACGTCTAAGCTCGGAGTAGAAGCCGATCAAGAGTGTCAATGACACAAGGAGGACTGGAGAAAACCCAGTGCGCCAGGAGAGTTTGGAAGCCAAAGGTTATGAATTTCACTTCTCGGCTCTAGTGATGTCTGGTGCGCACCTGATCATGAATCATGACCTTCCCAGAAACCCGTTTTATGAGAGTTCGGGTTTAGATTTATTGCACTCGCTGATGTTATTCTGAGTGTAATCAGTCAATTTCACAGATTTTACTAGTTGGCTCTGGGAAGAATACAAATGGGTACATGCCCATCCCTGAGATTCTGAGTGGTTCTCGGCCTGTGGGTTGTGACCCCAAGGGGCCCGCAAATCAGATGTCCTTCATATCAGATACTTACATTACAATTTATAACAGTAGCAAAGTTACAGCCATGAAGCAGCAACGAGACATGTTATGGTTGGGTCACAGCATCGGGAAGGATGAGGTACTGCTACCAAGCCTGTGAAGACAATCAGCTGCTTTTCAGACCAAAGCTTCAGGATGTGCATGCTTTAGGTCATATGCCAGCCCTGAGTCTAATGCATGGGTAGCTAGTCACCGGCATACTCTCTGGTTTTACGTACTTTAGCTGTTCATGAGAAATAAGACAGAGAAGACCATTTTGGCCATGAGACAGACACTTAACCATCAGATACACCGAATGACAGAGGAAAAATCCCTAGCAAGTCATTCTCCCCTCTGTTTTGTACTCTGTTCTGTGTGTGTATGTGTGCGTGTGCACACGTGTGTGCATGTATGCACATGTGTGTGGGGTGTACACATGTGCACATGGTGTAAAAGGATGCTGGGCTTCAGGAGTCAACCATCTTGGTTTGAGACAGTCTCTCACTGTCTTATCCCAGTAGGCTAAGGTGGATGGCCAGCCCCAGGAGTCCCCATGTCTCTGCTTCTCTAGGACTTGGGTTAGAAGTGTGTACCACAACAAGTGATGTTTTTACATGGGTTCTCCGGATAGAGCTTCAAGTCTTTGTGTTTGCAAGAGCATGCTATCTATTGAGCTAGCTCCTTAGTTCCCTGCCCCTGTTCTCTTTAAAGTCACCAGGCCCCTCTCAGCTCCTGCTTCCGATAGAGCTCTGTGCTCATTACATGTGCACCTGGCCCTTACACACCTCTCTCTGGAATAAAACAAACAAAAAATCATCTACAAGTCTAGACTAAGGCTTGAGTCCACTATCGGTGTGACAGGAAGTGCCAAGGGCTACCTGACATATTTGAGGGAAGAAAAAGTCACAGCTACAGAGTCTGTCCTATCCCCATGTCTGAAGTAGGACAGAGGAGTCCCACTTATACACTTCCTCCGGGCATGGGCTGATATGGCTGGAAGATTCAAGAGTCAGTCAGTTGTGTATTAGCTTTGAACATGCTGCTTGACTTCACCCAGGGCCCAACACACATTTAGAGAAAGGGAAATGATGCCTTGAAGGGTTTCTCTGAGCAGTGAGGAGGTTGGTGGCTATACAGCTTCAAGCAGAGCCTTTGATGCAGTGTGTTCTAACTGTATTTGTGGGGGTGCCATCAAGATAACACTGTACACATGCATGTAATCGTCAAACATAAATAAAAGGTACTTTAAAAAGCAACTCCCAATAGAAGAAGAAAGGGAGAGGGATGGAAGGAGGAAAGGAAGGAAGGAAAGGAGAGAAAGAAGGAAGGGAGGGAGGGCATGTTGTTCCCATCCTGCCATTTTTTTCTACCCCCTCTACATGACCCTGGGATATTGCACAGCCATTAAATAATTCTATATTCAGAAGCCAGACACACCACTTATACTTAAGCCCTTGCTTCCAATGGCTCAATAACTGGCAGAGGAGTGAGAGGCTATAAAAGATATAACCTGTAGCTCACAATCCTAAAGAGAGAACAAGATGGGTCAGGTCCCAGTTGGCTGTAGGACAAGAAAGAACCAAAGCCTAGAAAGGAGAGTGTTCAGGGGCTAATTTGAACCTCTACACAGAGGAACCCTAGACTTTCTATGGTGTAGGGATGCCTTCATGAGAGAAGGCAAGCATCAGTGTGTTCTGGGACAGTCAGTGGTACATACTCCAGTTGCTGGACAGGCTTTTCTTCATGAGGGCTACACTGTTGATCTCTCCCCACAGAGCCTGCTATCCATGCACAATCCCACGTAGCCAGTTACGCTATTAGTAACTGCACCTTATAGGAACATAACAAGGATACAGCTAAGCAAATGAAGCCCGTAAAGACCTGCCAGTTTTGAAAGTTGGCCTTAAATTTAGAAACATATTAGTCTTTTATAGAAGCAGACTAAAATATTTAAATTATAATTCTCACATGAAAGCACAGTTTTTTTTTAAGGTAGATATTTATAACAGCGAGTCTCTCTTTTTGGGCCCTAATTTTCTTGTAGTCCCATTTCTAGGAGTCTAGAATTCTTTTCCCTCCAACATAATTCTTACTACTGTTGCGATATGAATCTTTTCCTTCTCTTTTAATGAATGGCTTTGACAGCTACAATGTTAGCATTTAATTGTTCCAAAGCATAACTGGAGGAATTTATCAAGTTTTCCGAGTTAAAATGTTAGGCAAGAATGGGAGCGTTTCAATGAGTAAAGGCCAGCAGGGGCATGAAGAGTGTTCCTGCAGCTGAACAGGAAGAAGAGGTAGAGTGACATGTGCAGAGAGGACCACGGAGACAGGAAGCTGCTGAGTGGGAGGACGGGCCAAGAAGTGGGTGCACAGTGGGCAGGTAGCTGGACCAGGCAGGTTGATGAGTAGGTGGGCAGGTAGCTGGACCAGGCAGGTTGATGAGTAGGTGGGTTAGGTAGATGGATGGATAGGTGGATAGACAGATGGATGCTGGGTTCCTGGATTGATGGTGGGTGAGAAAATGGGTAGACGGACAGATAAGTGAATGGATTGAAATGGTTAGGCGGGCAGATGTATGATGGAGTGTGTGGCTATATGAAGATTAATGGATGGATGATATTAATGGATAGGTGGATGTATAGATGGGCAGATGGGTGAGTAGATGAAGGAATAGAGAGTGGGCAGATGAATCGATGAATAGAGGGGTGGATGGACAGAGGGGTGGATGAAGGAATGAATGGGTGGATGGGTGGGTGGATGGGTAGATGGATGAATGGTAGATGGGTGAATATATGGGTAGATGGATTTATGGATGCGTGGGTGGATGAGTAGATAGATGAATGAATGCATGGATGCATGGTTGGATGGATGAATGGGTGGATGGATGAATG
>NW_004949125.1:1508308-1521709 GCF_000317375.1 Microtus ochrogaster | reverse complement strand
GAGAGGAGAGGAGAGGAGAGGAGAGGAGAGGAGAGGAGAGGAGAGCTTGAAGGCCAGTGTCATTCATTATTCAGCCCTGTGAGCTGGTTCTCTACTTAGCCCACTTGGGCAAAGGTACTGTAAAGGTCAACTGTGTATGACCCAGTGCATTAAATCCTCAATAATGCATACCTTTGTAAGGAGTCTGCACATTTAGTCTCTCGGTATTGTCTAAAGTGGCCGAAAGAGAAAGAGAATAAGGACAGGACAAAGGGCACTCAGAGTCATGCCCTACCTTAGAGGCAGCCGCAGATCAAGATGTTAAATAGCACAGCTGTGAGTACCCAGGCCAGTCCGGAGCCCCTCGGGGGGGTTAGGGCTAATTAATGCAAACAGTGCATTAGCAGTGCAGCGCTGAGGTGCTTGGCTCTATCTCTGCAGGCAGGATGTGCACCCAGCGCCCACCTTGAACTCAGGTCAAGTCCACTTACCCATTCCCCTTTCGTATTAGGGAGCTGGAGGCCTCCATAGCTGAAAGAGCTCTGGTGGGAGACTCTACCTTCCATAATCCTCCCCACCACAGGAGTGTGAGGGTTAATATCGACTGTCAGCAGTCAGCACCAGAATCTAAAGCCATGAGCCTCTGGGCATGGTGGTGAAGGATTAGCTAACTGAGTAAGTTAACTGAGGTGGCACTCTTCCCTGAGCTGGGGTCCTGCCCTGTATAAAAGAGAGAAAGCCAAGTGGCGGCCTATGTCCCTCTGCTTCCTGGCTGCAGACACCATGTAAGCAGCTGCTTCGGCTCCTGCTGCTGTGACTTCCCCTCCAGGATAGACACAAGAGCACTTTCATCCCTGGGTTATCAGTTATCTGGTCACTACAATGAGAGGAGTCACCAATACAGGGAGTGGTCCCGTGTGAGTGCTGAAGGAGCCAAGACCGCTGGAAAGAACCGCATGAACAACCTCTTCCTTCTAAAGCTGGGGCAAGGTGATGTTTTGAGCTGATGAGGCCTGAGGGGACCCAGAACACCAGCTGCTGAGACATCTGTCTTTCCGCATGCTCACACCATGACACCTGGTTCACAGGACCTCGGTGCCCTTGTAAAATCTCAATCCTGACAGCTACGACATTCAGAACAGTCTGCGCTCACTGTTGAGTCCCACTTGGTGGGCTAACCTCACATGCTATACTCTCACCTACTTAACCAGGTTTTGCCTTTAGCGCAGCCGTGCAAGGAAGATGCCACAGGCCAGGGCGTGTTACCTAGCCAGCATCTGTTTATTATGTGCAGACACTATTCCAAGGGCTTTACAAACTTGAAACAATCTTCACACACCCTAGGGGCCAGGCACCCTAAGAGCCATTTTGCAGATGAGGAAACGGGGGCATATTGAGGCCAGGTAACTTGTAGAAGGTCGCACAGTAAGGGTGGGGCTGTGTGTGGTTCACGCCAAGCACAGGGGTTCCCGAGCCACAGTCTGCTGACTACCAACCAGACAATCCCCACTACTTCAAACCGCTTCGGCAGCCCTGTGTCCCGCCTCTTCCCTGCATGGTTCACTTTCTACTAACCAACACTTTCATACCTTTTAACCTCTTGATCAGGCCTTGGCCTCTGCGTGGCTGCTCGCTCACCCACACAATACTTCACACTTGGCTGAGGCATTGGCAGCAAATCCTTGTTAAGATTGTCATTGGAGGCTGCAGAGACTGGGGGCTCAAGTGAGAAGGGCTTCTCTGTGGCCCACTGTGGGCAGTGGCCGTGTGTCCCAGCAGACACCTTGCCCCAGGAGCAGCTGCTGTGCAGCCTTCCCGCTGTGCCCACTCAGCACAGTGACTGTCCCCTCCCCAACTTTCCACAGCTGCCAGGTGGCTCTATCACTTAAGATGGCTGTGCCTGGCTCTGAGGGGCTGCCTCCCCAAGTTCTCTACCTATAGCAGAGAGAAGGCAGCTGTTTCCTGCAGCCACGGGCTTGGGTTAATTCCTTCTGCTTTTTAGCCTTAACTGCTATGAAATTAACACCACGTGTTGACTTCCTCTGCCGAGATACCTAGCACATCAGTCTTCCTGAATGACAACCAGCAATATCTTAAGGTTTCCTCTCTCAATCCATCGATCATACAGGGATAACTCAGTTTCTGAAAGGTGACAGGAATTTCTGGTTGGCGGCATGGACGGGAGTGCCTATGCACTGGCAGTGGACTGGGGGATAGCTCAGGGGTTATAGTGCCTCCTGCATTTTCTAGTTAGCATTAACTGTCAACTTGACACAGCCTAGAGTCATGTAAGAAGGGAGCGTGCCAACATTCAGACTGAGTTTGGATCCCCAGAACCCTCATACTGCCAGTCACCGAAGTGTCCCTGCTTCTAGGGCAACATGGGGCTGAGGCAGGGACAGAGACGGGGCGGGGGGCTCCTTAGATGCCTGTGGGACAACACAGTATGTGGAGCAGCAACGAGACCCTGCTTTACAGCAAGGTGGAAGGGAGGTTGTCTTCTGAGCTCCCCATGTGCTATGGCACGTGTAAGTGAACGCACGTGTGCACACACATACACACATGTATGACATGCGCAGAGACAGAGAAGGAAGGAAGGACGGAAGGAAGGAATCAGGTCAATGACCCTTGGCTACCCTGCTGCTCCTAGTGCAGACCTCTCTAACCAGCCCCACAATGGAGCATTTCCTGAAACTTGGGAACTTGGTAAACTGGTCTGCAAGCAGTCAATAGCTCACTCCCACTTCTCAGCATCCCTCCCCCGCTGGTTCTTGGGCACTGCCCTGCTGTGCTGGACCCCTTGTCCTTGGAGCTCTTACACATTCTTATTCTCTGTCATTTTCCTGGCGTTGTGGGAGGAGGAGGAGATGAGAGTGTAAAGTTAACATTCCGTGTTCAAGCAGGTTGGACGATCCATGACTCCAGCCTGCGACTGCTCTCCCCTTACACTTCAGAAAGCACACACTCCAGTCTCCTGGAGCTTTTCAGCCGCTGAGGATCCCGGATTCCGCGCAGAGGTGTTTGCTGTAATGGTTGTTGACCGAAAGACAATGAAGGGGGTAGGCAAAAGTCCTGACTCTTCCTTTACAGCGAAACATCTTAACTTCCCTTGGAGCCCTTGCACTAGGGTTTTAACACATTATCAGCCAGGATTCTTCTCAATGCCTGGGCGCCACTCTATAATCTCAGTTAGGCTCCTTTGGCAACACTTGGACCTGTAATGTCTGAAGTCCCCAAAACAGGATATAGAGATAGTGTCAAGACATATAATTGGCACTTTTCTCCGAGTAGGCCTTCTCAAGTGCCTGTCTTTCTCTTAACTCTCATATATAAGGTTTATATGCAAATATCGTTAATAAATTCCAACGCTGCCTCATACTGGCTCATCCTGAAATTCTTCTCCACGGTGAAGTCAAGAATCTAGCTTTCCCCAAGTGGAGGTCTGGAAAATTGAGACTCTCTCAGGCTGCTGGCAGCAACATGGAGCACTCTCTACCACCACCACCTGGCAGCCCCTGGCACTGGCGACACCATGTCACGTGATGTTTTCCGAGCCACCTCTGGGGAGCAGTGTAAGGGGAAAATTGTACTTTAAAAAAGAACACTTTCCCATTCCAACCATGTCCAGCTCAGTGGACCGGAGAGCTTATCTGAGTTACTTACTTACAAGGACATGGGCCAGCGGTGATTTACAGTGCACAGACACCTGACTTGAAGGGAGCTGCATCACCCAGAAGCCCACCCCAGCCGGCATGGGTGATGACTTACAAAGACTGCATCCCTGGACAACTTGCAGAAATTTTGACTAGTAGGAGAGGTACCCCTCCCCAGCAACTGTTACTGTTTAAACTAGGGGCTGGTCCTTGGGAATCTTGTAAGTTTTAGGAGTTTCCCTGAGCCTTGTATGTTTAGTTGACTTCCTAAGCTTCGCATATCAGGTAAGTATGTGTGTGGTGGGGGGGGAGAGGCGCATCACAGCATGGCTTGCTCAGTTTCTCCAATCCCCTGTGCAGTAGATCACTGGAGCCTGAAGAAGTTGGCAGAGGAGCAAGGTCCCGGAGCAGCCTGGGATGTTACTTCCTAGAGCGGGACAGCTTTGCACTTGCACTGGAGTTCCCCATCCCCATGTGCTTCCGGTGGCTTCTAACTCTCTCACCCAGTTCCACTCCTCTCCGAGGACTTGCTGAGCCTGGCTTTTGTGCCAACCAAAAGCTCAGGTGGTCCTGAGGCAGAAGGGCCCCACTAGCTGATGGCTCACATTTGAGAAGGCTTTCCTGCAGTACTTCCACACAGCCCCCATATGCACGTGGGGCAGTAGAGGGCAGATGTGGCACACTTCTGCCATGTGGGCTGACTTCAGGGGGTTCTTAGAGAGCATCTGCATTATCTGTGTGATAGTGACCTGGCTAGCAGGAGATAAGAAAGGACAGCTCTGCTCCAGTGTGCCAGGAAAACAAACAAACAAACAAAAAGTACGCCATCAACTGCAGACATGATTCTTCATGTTTATGGGAGAGGGACTCCTCTGGGGATCCCTGACACACAGAACTTGAGGGAACTTTAAAAAAAAAAATTGGTAGCAAATGTCTTAACAAGTGTGGGCTTCCTAGCGTGGCGATCAGCTAGCTTCCTAGGCTTTCATTTCTTCTTTGCTCATCTCCTCCCCAAGAGCCTCCCTCCCCCAAATGACCAGTTTCTTTCTGTGCCTGTACTCTGCCATCTTTGACTTTCTAAAGGAAAACAAGCATTTTCTCTGCGCTTTCCCGAGTTAATCAGAATTTCAATGGCTTTGTTTAGGAAGGGGAAAAAAAGAGAGTCTTGTCAATTATCATTATCACTCAAACAATGCCAGAAAATTAAAAGGAAGTGGGGAAGAGGAGAGAAGATTTAGGTCAACGCTTTAGTAGGGGAAAAGTTTTCCTCATGGGCTTTTTATTTTCATGATTTCAGTAGGAAGTCTGTCCTGGAATAAAAGGATTTAATGATAATGAACACACTGTCAAGAAAAAAAAAATCACACTTCCCATTTGCAACCTGAAAACCAAAACAGTGTTTATGCCAGCCACTGAGAAGATGGGAGGGGAGGCCTGTCCATCAATGTGGTTTGAGTAAAAGGGGAGGACGGTGTTTGTTCTGCGTTTGTCTATGCTATTGGATGTTTAAATGTACTGTGTGGAGTTCAGTAGCAGAACTCGCAGGATCGTGTGTGGGAGGAGGGACCTGGGAAGCCAGCAGAATGTCCCAGCAGCAGAGACCCAAGGCCTACATGTGCACTGGTTTCTGTTTTAGAAGAGAAAACCCGAGAGCTTCTAGAAGCTGTCACGCTCTCCCCTACCCCTGTCTCCCAATGCTCACACGACCACTCATTTTGTCAGAGGGAGGTGGGGATGAGGGGTGGGTGACTTGTGCATAAGGTAATTTTGTCATGGTGGCAAGAGGCTTAGCTATACTCCAGTCTACCGACAAGGTGCCAGGATTGAGGAGAAGACGCAAGACAGTGCTTCCTGAATTGTCACCAGCTCCTTCTTGCACAGAAAGGCTTATGGGTGACCTCATATGGCTTCGCAGTGACCCCCTCTCTTCCTGTGTGTTCCACGTTCTGTTTCGGGACCATGATTGAAGACTTGAACACCTAACTGCAGGACTATACTGGGCGTTTGCATGGGAAAGTGAGGAAAACCGAGGTGCTTAACAGCCCTGCCTCGGACAGGCGCTGTGATGCTGCTCCTGATAGCACAGCTCCTTACAAAGGATCTGCTCCAACAGCCTGATAAGAAAATAGCGCCATTTTTTGCTAGGTTTGCATTGCCTACATTTTCTGTTTTTACATTTCCTAAACAAGCTGCCTCTGCTTCTTTTAGTTATATGCTTTTATTGTTATGATTGTGATTCAATCCTGGTGTTTTAAATGACATTAGAGGAAAAGAGAAACAGCATCAAATATATTTTTTAAAAAGCCCTCCTTTTGACTCACAGATGTGTAAATATAATCAGTTTTGATTTGACTAACTTTGTTCTTGATTTTATTTATTTATTTAGAGATAGGGTCAGTATCCCAAGCTGGTCTTGAACTCACTGTGTATTAAGGGGTGACTTTGAATTCCTGGCCCTCCTGCCTCCACTTCTGGGTGCTGGCATCACAGGCATGTGATACCCACTTCCCACCACTCCATGCTGGGGGTTAATGGTTTTTCTCCAGATGGACAAGTACTCCAGCCCACAGCGACACTCACAGCTCTGGTCTTGATTTTAAAGCACACAGGTCAGTTTTAGCACTGGGGAGATGCTTTGACTGTGCCTGCTGTGTTAGTGTGAGGACTGAGTCCAGATCCTCACCACCCATGTATACATTGGGCAGACACTATAATCCTAGTCCTCAGGAGGCGGAGACAAGAGAGCCCCAGAGTTTGCTGTCTACCTACATTAGCAGTTGTGGACAGACTCTGATTCAGGGAGAGACCCTGCCTGGTAAACCAAGTGTGAGTGATCCAGTAAGACACCTGATATTAACTTTGGGCTTCCACAGGCACACACGCTTGCACTCATACATGTCAATGGGTTCGCCACACACTCAACATCACATACCCAACACCATATATACTCATGACACACCAAATACCACAACTCAACATCACATACCCAACACCATATATACTCATGACACACCAAATACCACAACTCAACATCACATACCCAACACCATATATACTCACAACACACCAAATACCACACACTCAACACCACACACCCACACCATACCCAAACCACACCCAACACCACACACCTACACCACACATTCAACACCATACTCAACATTACACACCCAACACCACACACTCAATACCACATTCAGTACCACACACTGACACCACACCCTACTACACCCAACACCATACACCAAATACCACACATTCAATACCACACTAACACCACCCACCCACTACACACAAACCACACCCAACACCACACACCTACACCACACACTCAATACCACACTCAACATTACACACCATATACCCAACACCACATACGCAACACTATAGACTAAACACTACCCTCAACACTACATACTTAACAGCACACACATGCAAGAAATAGACTATATGGGTACCAGTTTCATTGCGACATGAATAAGATCATGACCTCACAAACAAAGTCCACTATTGCCAATTCTCCCATCTGTTTTCAAGTCATTTGTCATTCTGGTGGCTGCACTGTGGGAGACAGACCTGCTTGGCCCTCACCCACTTAAGAGCGGGATTTATTACAAGGCCACTTTAAGTGACTCTGGCCCTAATGTGATTGCTTCCTGGCCGACTCGGACTCCATCCCCATCCTACCTAAAGCTTCTTGGAACAGATGCTACACCTCCTAGTCCTAAAGATAGCGTGTTTATTCTTTCATATAAATCAATTTAAAATAATATAATTAGGGAAGAAACTCTGCAGAATTCTTAGCCAAACGGTAAAAAAAAGGAACATCCATAATTTAATACCGTCTTTGTTAATTTCATTTTACTCTGAGGCATTCAATTAAAGTGTCATCCAATAAAGGCTGCTGCAGCAACGGAATCCCAAATCCTATTAAGTGTCAAGGATGTTAAACCTACAAAACTAACAGATTCTTTAGTCTGGAACCATTTAGGTGCTTTACGGCGCAGCGGCGAGCCTCCCACCTGAATAGGGTTTTACAGGAAGGGCGGTCCGTGATGTGTAATCATTGAAGCACTTGGAAATAATCGACCCCACAGGGCCCTTCAGCCTCCTTCAGTTTACATTAAATAATTATGGACTCATCATTTTGTTTAAGCTTATATTTAAAGGCAGTCGTTCTGCCAAGTCTATTCTGCTAAGATTAAATATGTTTTAGTTTATGGATTGCGGTAGAGTTGTGTTTGATCTAAATATATTTCGACCCGCTGAAAACACACGTGGAGCGCTTGATGATAACAAAGTACAAAACACACATTCAGGTCGGTGCTTAAGTGCAGACGCACGCGGGCTGCTCAGCTGTGTGGAGATAACCATTAGATGAAGCAAAACCACTCCAAGTTTATTTATCATACATAAAGGGGGCGGGGGAAGCAATCTGCAAACCAGACACAAAAGCCTTTCTTTCAAAGTCGAAGCCAGGAGGCCTTTTCTAAAACACATTACCCTGCTTTCTCATGCTGATGTCGTTTCTTTAAGAAAATTCTATTAAAACAAAGACTAATGTTAATGACAAAACCCCAGCTTTAGATTAACCTTCCCTGGAGAAACAAACATTTGCTCCTGGCTAGGGAAGCAGCTGTCCTGGTGCCTGCTGTTAGCAAGATGGTGGTCATGATGGTCAAGAAAATGAGTTCCAGGGGCAAAAAAAAAAAAAGTTTCCTTGGTGTGAGAGGATGACATGATAATAATAATAATAATAATAATAATAATAATAATAATAATAATAATAATAATGACTGCACGCTACTCCTATTAAAAAGCATGTTAGAAAATGTCAGCTTCCAAGTAGCAATGCCCATCATCCCCTGGTGATTCCTTCTCAGCAGGGGTCTGGTAATTCTACTGCTTAGAATTAAAGCACAAAGAGTAGACCAGGGTACCTTCCATAATTGTTATATACTTTAGCAATGTTTTAAGAGACATCCATCTGTAAGGTCCCTTCACTGATCATAACTACTGCACAAGCATATGTATTTGTACCAGGGCATGGCACGGAAAGCTGAAAGTCGGTGTATGATGGGGCTGGAGAGACAGCTCAGCGGATAAAGTGCCTGAGTATGATACCCCAGAACCTGTGTTTAAAAGGGTGGGGGTAATAGCATGCACTGGTGGGGCAGAGACAAGAAGATGTCTGGGGCTCAGTGACCAGCCAGTCGAGGCGAATTCTATCAGTGAGTGCCAGGCTGGGTGAGAGACACTGCCTCAAAAACTAAGGTGGAAAATCACGAGCACAGAAACGTGACATCAACCCCTAGCCTCGACAGGTGTGTGCACAGAAGCACACATATGCACATATTATTTTTTTAAAACTTCTTTGAATGCCCACTACAAGCTTGTAACTAAATATAATACCATTAATTATGAGAGGTCGTGGATAAGACCAAAGTCATGAGCCCTACTGGGGCTAGTTTCTGGCTCAACAGGATGAATGCCTGCTACAGACGTGCAATAATATGCCTTAGCTCTGGCTGCAGCTCAGTCAAGGCTTAACATATGATACCTGCTCAACTGTAAAACGACATCCGTATCACCTGCCCTGACGATCTCACAAGATGGGGATCAAACTGGATTAGGTGAGTAAACACTTTGACAGCCATAAAGCTTTATGCAAACATCAGGCTGTTTGTAAAAAGGCTTAGGAATATCTATTAAGCTGCATACTTGTGGGGCAAATTAGTGCGTAGATGTACAGGTGTAAAGGGTGGGAGGAAAGTCATTTGGAGTTCAAACTTGTGTTCCATTCCTTTCTGTGTTTAGGACCTTCATTTCATGCCTCAAGCACCTGTATCATGATAAAGTACAATGATATCTTCTTTGATAAATTAATTATTTTATTTTATTTTTTAAGTGCTTATTCTTTATTAAAATGATTTTTATTAATATTTTTCATACAATATGTTTTGATTATGTTTCCCTCATCCCTCCCTAGAAGTTATTTGTTGTTGACACCGCTGGCAAAGGGCAAATCAGTTTATTCCAATGGAGTCTCATTGGGTATATCAACCACATTCCAGGGTAGACCCCATGATTAAAAGTAGTTGACCTACACAAAATGGACTCCTTGTTTTAAACTTGTAAAGAAAGTGGACTGTTTGTTTCATTTGTTTTTGTTGTATTTGTTTTTTGTTTTTGTTTTTGTCCTTTTCCTAATAAGAAAAAGAGGGAGTACGTGAAATTAATTATTTTAAATACAAGGTCTCATTTAGCCTAGACTGGCCTCAAACTTGCTCTGTGGCTCTACCTCTAAGTGTTGGGGTTCTAGGCATGCACAGCACATCTGGTTTATGGCATGCGAGGATGGAAACCAGGGCTTCTTGCATACTAGGCAAGTAGTCTTCTAACCAAGCCACATCTCCAGACCCAAAAAGAAAGCTTACAGGGATACCTTTGCCACATCCTATGTAAGCGTCAGTGGGGTCTAGATCATATGTGCTAGATCATATGGGGTCTAGATCATAGATAAAACTATCACCATGATTAAGATGGAAGAATCAGCTGGAAAGGAAACCAGATCCTTGGTGGTACCCACAGCTGCTTGTGATACAGGGCTCCACATGTTACCATGGAGACTTAGAGTCATTTCCCTGAATGGTGGGGTTTGCAAAATGTCTGCCTGACACCTTAGCTTGCTGTATCACTTCTGAAATCCTCTTTGCTCAGGAAGGGATTTTCTTTGCAGAGGATTTGAGGGGTCTATCTCTTCATTTACTGTAGGCAGTGACACCTATTAACATGTTTACACACAGCGCCTGCCTGATACTTTAACAAGGATGCTAGTCTTCGTGACCTGTCCCATTTAACTACTGTTTCTATGTAAACCTCACTCTAGACCTGTGAAAGGGACCAAGAAAGTAGATATCAGAAAACTGTCGAATAACCATGGGACCTGATCTGGAGAGTTTATTTGAGCTGGAAAAGTCAAATAAGATTAGAACCCTATGTAATTTATTTAATGACAGGAACAGGGGGTTTAGAATATCCAGACCTGAAGCTGATGGGATATCATTTCTATGTGTAATGGGAATGAAAAATGTGAGCATTGGGCATATAGAAAACAAGCGTCCCCAGTGTCCCCAGAATCTCCAGTGTATGTGTCTATTGCCCTTTGGATGCCAAAGCCAAATCATTGACTTACAATTTCTCCTGGTATTCCTCCAGAACAAGGCTGGATCTAGTGTCTCACTCATGTATTCATTAGCAAACACCTACAGAGCACACACTGCATATACGTCATTTATTTTTGTGAGCCAAGAGCCTGATGCTCAAACAGGTGATAAATGAAAGAAGAATATTACCAAGACAGGATAAAAAGACAGGGACTATTATGGGTATAAAAAGGGGAAGTTGCTTTACTGAGTTGATCACCAGCTAAGAGGCAAGATTTTCAATACAATCAGTAACATTTGATTAAAGCCTTAAACCCCAAATTTTCTAAGATGCTAACCAAAACTCCCATTATAGAGGAAGACAAGCCCCATGCTAGGTTACACTATTAGATTATAATGCTATCCAGGCGTCTCTGGAGCCACTGTATGAGCCCAGTGATTGAGAAGAGCACAGCAGTAAAGGAGAGGAGGGCCCTTTTGAAAACTGCTAAGCAATGAAATTCCAGAAGCTTCCAAAATCTATACATAGTGAGCATGACTGAACCAAGATTGTTCTTTGGGAAGCCCACCCTCACACTCACGGGTGTGTCTGACTTCGTGCCTGGAGTCTTTCTACTTTGAATAAACTCCAGCTCTGCTCCACACTGGCCCACTGTGACATTCCTTCCCGAAGTGTGGAAGCCAGGGTTTTCCCAGAGTCAAGGATCCTAGGTGACTAACAGCACTCCTCAGGCTATAGTGGTGACAACATGGAGCTGGGCCTCTGTCCTTGCCCTCACCATGGCCTTCCTAATGGATAATATCAAATGCGAATAGGACAGCAAATAGGGACTGGTGGAGGACCCACTTGCTAGTGACAGGAGGAGGATCAATTATGTTAATCAAATCATCCGTTTTGGTTAGAGAAGCTGGCCAGCCAGTCGCCATCTCACCATTGCACTGTCTCCACCTCTCCATTGTTGAGATTATAGGCACACACCATCACGCACAATGTTTTACATGGGTTCTGTCATTCTGAGCTGTGATTATCATGCCCACGTGGCAGGCACTTCATCTCCCCATCTCCCCAGCCCATATGAGAGAGCTTTTGTAATCACGCAAGGCAGAATCTACCTTGCTGGGCCACCAGGACAAACATGTCTGTGGCAGGAAGCCTGGTCTTCAGTGAGAAAGGCTTTTATGGGGTATGGGAAATGACTCAGGCCACTGACAACTCTAGGTGACATGAACTGCATGTAGGCTGGCAACTTTCACCAGAAGGTTTGGATAGGAAGACAAAGGCGGTCCTAGCCACTTCTAGTCCTGACTACAGAGGTGCCAGTCATCCCACATCACACAGCAGGGTCTGTGCACCAGTACAGGGTAGACAGAGAGGACACCAGCCCCCCAAGCCAAGGTCTGTGTGCTGAGTACTGACCACTGTGGCTGCTGAGGGAAGCACAGGCCAGCAGACCTGCGACCATGGCTGCTGTATCTCCTTCTCCAGCTGAGCAGCTAGCGGCTAGGAGAGTTAAAGCCTCAATACTCCATTCCACCTTTTATTTTTATTTCCTTCCCATTGGGAATCATACATTCAAAATGGTATGTACAGAGACGACCAGGAAAGTCACTATATATAAATATATGGGAAGAGGCAGGCTTCCATAGCATCCAAGATGACGTTTATCCTCAGATTGATTCGGGTAAACAGGCAATCCACAGGGCAAAACAAAATGAAATAAACAAGTCTGGCTGAAGGGGAGAATTTTATCTGTAGTTTATCAGATTGCTATTGATAAACTTTCAGAGATCCACCTTAACGACAAATCACAGGCATGTGAAGAAAGGCTATCTGGTCCACTAAAGGGGTGAGAGAGCTAGGGAGGTGGCTCTGCACAAGCATAAGGGCCTGGGTGTGAAGCCATGGAACCCATGAAAACAACAACAAAAACATATGGCCACACATGTGCTTATAACCCCAGCATTGAGTGTGGGGGGTGTGGTGGGGGGTGCAGGTATGAACCCCAGCATTGAGTGTGGGGGGTGTGGTGGGGGGTGCAGGTATGGGTGTGGGATGGAGACAGGAGGATTGCTGGGACTTGCTAGATGCCAGCCTAGCTTCAGGTCCAGTGAAAGACTCAAGGGAATAATGTGGAGAGTGGGCAGGATGCCTGACATCTTCCTCGGGCCTCCATGTATGTACATGGGTATCGTTACACATGTGTGCATGCAAACCATACACAAACCACATGAACAAATACACAAATAATAGAAACCATCCCTGCAAAAGAGTTAATAGACTTACTAGGCAACGACTTTTAAGTATTGTTTTGAAGTTGTTTAAAGAACCACAAAGGTCAGGAGTGAAGGTTCAGAGGATCACCCGCTACCAAGGCTGAATACCTGGATTTCAACCCCAAGACCCACTACACAGAAGGAGAGAATAGCTGTCCCATGACCCCAACACACACACACACACACACACACACACACACACACACACACACACACACACCCCATCACCACCACCACCAAAGGGAAAAGTGGAGAGTGCTAAGAAAAGAATCTCTGAACAAATTGGAAATATCAATAAAGACATAAAATCTAAGCAGAAAACAAAGAAG
>NW_004949125.1:1495524-1508129 GCF_000317375.1 Microtus ochrogaster | reverse complement strand
AAAAAAAAAAAAAAAAAAAAAGAAAAGTATAATGGCTGAGGTAGAAAACACAATAGAACAATGCAAAAAATAAATATATAGGAGGGGAGAGGCAGGGAGGGGAGCAGAGAAAATGTAGAGCTCAATAAAAACCAATCAATCAATCAATAAATAAATGAGGCAGAGTAAAGAGTCAACAAAGAATGTAAAGGAGACTACTGAATTTCATCAAAGGAAGAAAAATAAGGAAAGTGAAGATAATATCCGAGACCCATGGGGCATAGAGGCGGGGAAATGTGTGTTAAGGAGACGTGCCCTCAGACAAATAATTCAAGTGTGCAAACCAGGCGGCAGAGAAGCTTGCGAGCAAGAAGTCAAAAGTAGCATAGCACACACAGGGATCCTCAATGAACTCGTTAACAGATTTCTCCTCAGAAATTTACAGATGGGGCTGGGGTCAGCAGGGAGTGACATGAACCTGTGGGGGAAGGGGTGCTGCCTGGGGTTTGAGGGAAGCTGGAGGGGGAGGGGAGAAGATATGATCAAAATCCAAAATACACTGTATCCACGCCTGAGAATGTCAAAGACTAAATAAATAACAGTAAAGGGGACTGGAAGACTAGGAAATAATGGGGGTGATGAGTCAAAGAGCACGAAACAAGAGAAACCCGGAGGCTTAGAGCCCACCTCTGCAAAGTGCGTGACAAACAGATTACACGTCCCTTCCCAGGGAGATCTTTCAAAATAGCTGATACACCCCAGCGTGGTGGCGCACACCTTTAATCCCAGCTCTCGGGAGACAGAGGCAGGCGGATCTCTGTGAGTTCAAGGCCAGTCTGGTCTACAGAGTGAGTTCCAGGCTAACCAGGGGCACAACAAATTTGTTTAGTTATTTGTTTATTGACTGACTAATGGATTATGTAGTATGTGTATGTGCACATGCACAATATCATCTATGTGGAAATCAGAGGACAATTTTTAGGAGCTGTTTCTCTCCCCTGTATGAGATCTGGAATCCAAATTCAGGTCCTCGTGTCTTGAGACGTGGCAGCAAGTGCCTTTACCAGATGAGTCATCTCACTGGCCCACTAATACATTTTTAAAGTACTTACTAATCTAAAAGCTAGCATAAGTTTGGTTCTGTAAACTCCATATTTTGTCTTCTAGAACATTTAAGAGGCTAATATATTATTAAAAATCGTTAGTTTATGTTCTTGGAGACACAATGTACAAAGATGTGAATTTTGCACCTGAGAAGGCTGTGGGCAGAAATACTCAGCATCAGTGTTCTTGCATGTTGTTGGTATTTAAACTGCTATAAATCCAAATTAGAGAGTATAACCTTAGGATATTAACTAATTCCCATGGTAACTATAAAGAAAACAACCGTAGCATGTAAACAGAAGGGAATGTGGAAATTTAGCTATTTTACCATAAAACCCAACTAAATACAAAAGACAGTAATATAGAAAAGGAAGTAGAAAAACCATTGTAACACAGGCTGGGGAAGTCACTGAATTGGGGAAGTGCTTACTTTGCCAGCATGAAGACCCGGGTTCGAAGCATGGTGCTACAAAGTTGTAGCTCATTAGAAAACAAACAGAAACACCACAGAAGCCACTTCTTCAGCCAGCCTTGAACAGGACGGATATGACATCAGATAGACGATAGGCTTAGGAAGATGGTGGGGGCCATTTACACGAGGTCCTGAGGGTGTTGACTATCATGCAGACAGAGAGCAGCAGGTGCTGACCGCGATCCTGGGAAAGTCTCGAATTGGGGTGGGTACTATGTTTAATGGACATACAGGCTCAACCGTTCCAGATGACAAGCACTGTGGCGATGGTTGTGTAGTAATAGGGATTACCCAGTGACACTGAGCTCTGCATTCAAGGATAGTTAATTTGGCTGCAAAGATGGCTCCATGGCAAGCCTGCCTACTGTACAAATGTGAGACCCCAAGTTTGAACCCTCAGCACCCATATACAAAGCCAAGTATGGCTGTGTACACACTTGTAACCTTAGTGTTGCGAAAGGTGAAGGCAGGAGGATCCCAAGGGCTTGCTGGCTGCTAGTTTCACTAAGAAACCTGTAAGCTTTGGGCTCAGGAATAGAAGAGAGAGTGATCTCTTCTCTGGCTTCACCTTGCATGCACACATACATAGTACACACACCATACATGTAACATCCCCAGCATGTACACCCGCACATCATAAACACAGCATAAAAAATGAAAAAAATAGTCAAGATGATACATTTTATGCTATATGTATTTTAACATAAAAAAGATAATATTCATCTTTTTGGAAAACTCAGAAATATAGACAACTGTTGAAGAATTATCTAGCAAAGACATTAATTGCTGAGGCATTAAAGCATACTGCTTTCTATGACGAATGAGCTAAAAACCCAAATCCATCCCATGAAGCAAAGAGAAATCCATAAATGGCAGTTTCTGTAGTTGACTTCCAGATAGGTTAAAGCATCTAAGACCCCAGGAGACCAACCTGTCATACTATGGAAGACACAGAGGAGGTAAATGTATTAGGAAAGCAGCCTCCAGACTCTACCCTTCCCTGTGCCCACACTCACTGTAATGACTTTGAAATATCTTCCATGAAGAAGCAGGCAGTAGGCTGGGATTATGATTCAGTTGGTACAGTGATTGCCTTGCAAGCATAAGGACCTGAGTTCAATGCCCAGAACACACATCTGGGCATGGCAGCACCTGTATGAATTCCCAGCATTGGGTAAGAGGAGGTAGCAGGATCTCTCAGACTAACTGGCCAGCCAGTCTAGCTGCTTGGAGAAATGTAGGTCAATGAGAAACCCTGCTTCAGCCTGTCTCAAAAATGCGAGGTAGAGCTGGTGAGATGGCTTAGCAGTAAAGTTGCTTGCCACACAAGCCTAGAGACCCGAGTTCAATCCCCAGTACCTACATAAAGCAGGAGAGAGCTGACTCCACAGAGTTGTCCTCTGATATCCCCAAGTGTGTTGTGTGAGATGCCCACACCCTAAGAATAACAAGTTAAAATTTTTTTGAAGTAACGTAGATGGTGCCTGAGGAATGACACCTGGGGCTGACTTCTGGTCTCCTTGTGAATGGACACACACAGTAGGACTGTCGGTTCTTTCTGTGACTCTAGCTTAGTCCTGAGACTGGCTCTGCTGACAAAGTGTAGCAGAATAATGTCTTTCTAGAAGAGTCTACGCCACAGAGGCTATGTTCACTTCCATACCCTCCTGGAACCCCACAAGAGCCAGGCAAACTATCCCAGGCTGGCTTGTGCAAAGACTAGAGATCCACAAAGGAAAACATGGCCGTCTAAGGTGAATCTGTCTTTGCTATGTACATCAATGATGTGTCCCCAAACATGGGACAGAGCCCAATCCAGATGGGCAGATCCATTGCCCGACTTACCACTGACCACAAACACATGGATGAGCACAGTTAAGAGCAACAAGGGTGTCAGAGAAGTGGACAGAGACGAGCAGAAACACATGCTTAGTGTGAATAAGTGGGCACATGAGTCAGAGACCCCATAACTGAAAGACTGGTGGTGCATCACACCACACCCACCCAACAGAATGCAGCAAGCCTGGCCTGGTGATTTCAGCCATCCCCAGCAATGGAAAGCAGTGCCCGCAGGCAACGCCACCACCAGAATCAAACGTTCCGAGTGGAAAGGAGACTCCAAATGACATCTGAACCACTACCATGGTAGAGCTGGGGGTGGGACAGCCCGCAGAGGGCCAGGGCCAAGGTCTCAGAAGTACCAAGCATTGACAACATCTTTCTAAGCAGTTGCTCGATGGTGATTACAAACACGTATGTAGCTATCACTAGCGGCCACAGAACAGTGTTGTTCTGTCGGTGTGTGGGAATGTGTGTGCAGTTCACTCCAGGAATGTTAGCACACCAGTGTTTCCCCAGTTGTAAGATGCTCACCTGTGAGATCTACTCAGACTTTCAGATTACATACTTTCCAGAAGCCCAACAGCACTGTGGGATAGGAGCAGGGACATCTCTACCTACTGGGGCCTCTGTGAGGTTATGGACAGTGATCTAATTTTCTTATGATTTAATTCCAGTGTGATAACACAATATTATTTTAAAAATAGTTCTTAGAGGGTTTCATACAATATATTCTGATCATATTCACCTGCCCCTTCCTACCCACCCACCCACCCTTTGTATTGTTTTCTGTTTTTTTTTTCCAATACATTGTTCAAAATCGATTAGTACTGTCTGAATATTCTCAGATGCGTGGTTTTCCATTGCATAGTGGTTGACTCACCAGGGGCTATACTTAGAGAAAACTGTCTCTCCTTCTCCCAGAAGCTAATAACTGCTAATATTACTAGCAATCACATTAGCAAGGGCTTGGGGCGTGTGGTCTACCCAACTGCTCTCTCCATGCTGGGATCTGGTGTGGAATGAGCTTGCACAGGTCTGCGCAATCTGTCTCAGCCACTGTGCATTCACATGTGCAGCTGTCCTGCTGTGTCATTCACTGCCTCTGGCTCTTACACTCTTTCTCTTCTGCGATGATCCCTGAACAACCAAGAGGAACGGTACAGCGTATACAGTCCTTTTAGGGCTGAGCATTCTGTGGTCTCTTCTCTCCGCACCTTGACCACTCGGCCGTTGCTGTGCTAATCATCATCTACTGGAAAGGGACGCTTCTCAGGTATGGGATGAGAGAGCATTTATCTAAGGCTAATGCAATATTTCCTCCACATGCAAAGTCTGTTGGGGGTATGCTTTACAGTAGCATCCCGGAGTGTGGAGACTTGGGCTCTCTGCCTTATAGAGGCCAAGTCCATGTGTTTGGGAGTTAGACAGACAGCAGCTGCTTTAAAAGTCATTGGGTATGGATTCACTTTGGACACAACGTCTCATTTCCCTGGTAACATTCTAAAGGGATTTAAAACACCATGTAAAAAGGTAGAGGCATCAGGGCTTTGTTGAGGCCTATTAAGGGAAAATTACTTCCTTCTGATCATAAGAATGAAATCCAAGCTCTCCCTCTGGATTTCTCCCCTGAGGGAGACATGACCTTCTGATCTGCTCCAAAGATCTGAACATTACACACGACTCCTTTAAGAATCAACCCAGCTGGACCTGTCAGTCAGCTGGTCTGGAGACCACCCCTGAAGAGGGCTGATTCACCTGAAGACATGCTAAGGAGTTGGGAGGAATAATTATCCCCCTAATGAGATAATGAACTTACACATCTCAGATGTCCCTCTCCTTCCTGACACTTACAGATCTCCTCTGCTAAGCCTGGCTGCTTTTTGAGTTAAAAAAAAAAAGCCAACTCTCTCTTTTTTTCCTTTCTAGGTCTTTTCCATCGAACTTTATATGGCTTAGCTTTTTCTTCTTCTCACTCTTCCTCTTCCCCTGCTAGAATCGCCAGCTTGCTCTAACAAGGCGGTCTTAGCATCTGAGTCTGTTTTTAAACTTCTTTTAGTAATGAGATACAGCGTCCACAAAAGGGAACCCCGGTTCTTCCTGCTAACACATGCTCTCATGTATCCCACAATGCAATAGCTTCCTGTTAACACTTAGGTGGCAGAGAAGAGGTTTTGCTCGTGCACAGCACCATCACGATTTAACGGGGAACAGTACAGACCGTTTGTGAGTGAGAATCCCCGGAAAGAGGCTGTGTGTGCGAAGGTGGACTGACTCATTGCAACTCTGGGGACATGGGGAGGTTGCGATGCCGCAGGCCCAGAGACTTATTACAGTTTACCTCGGACCATCGTTAGCCTTAGATCGCCATTCTGTGCCCACATCTGTGTAGGAGCTAACGTACTGTGACCAGCAGATAAAGATCCTTTGGATGTACTAACTTCGGGGAGCACTAGCTTCCATCAACACTAAAGCTAAGCATCTCATTAGGCAGCCTCTAAGACCTAGGGCTGAGAATTTGGGGCTTTGCGACAACTCTCATCTCGGTTCCCACCAACGTGTTTAAAAGGAGTTTGATTTATGACCATCTTTGTTCTATTACCATAAAAAAAAAAAAACTTCATGAGATTGCTTCTAAGTTGGAACCTGAAATTTGGAGTAGCCTAAATCAGTGTTCCTGGCCTATTCATGGTCACTCATATTTGGCTGCAGAATAAAAGATTTCTTATTTTCTGTGAGGAAAACTTGTATTTGTGAGTTAACAAATTCAAAGGCTGATTGTTAAATTAATACCCAAAGAATAAATGGGACAAAAATAATGATAGACAGGACTGGAGAGATGGCTCAGTGGTTTAGAGCACAGACTGCTGCTCCAGAGGACCAGGGTTCAATTCCCAGCACTCATATGGCAGTTCATAACTGTGTATAAGTCCAGTTCCAGTTCCAGGGGATCTGATGCCCCCTTCTGGCCTCTGTAGGTACTGTATGTGTGGTGCCAAACATACATGCAAGCAAAACACCTATATACATAAAATAAAACAAAACACAATGAATAATCAGACCGGATTCAAGAGCCTGTGGTCACACTCTACCTCAGCCTTACTGGCTACAGAGCCTCAGGGAAATCAGGGCACTTTTAGATTCCACCAGAGCCATCCTGTCACCATCCTGACTGACAAGAAGATATTCTAAAGCAATCTCGCTCAAACCACTCTCTTGGGCTGAGACTATGTGGTAGGGTCTCCCAAGGAACTGGAATCCCCACCCCCACCCCAGGAGTCTCATGGTGGGAGGAGGAAAAGGCTAAAGCCTGGTGCCAACCAGAGGGGACGCTACCTTCCAGAAAGGCCTTACACAGTTCTGAGGACTTGTCACAGTGCCTTTCAGGAGAGACTGGAGTCTAGGCAACAAAGGGTTGGATCACCGCTAGGCTGGGACTGGTCAGCTATGCATCACTCTGGCCCTACTTTAAGACTAAACCTCATGCCTGGGTCTGGAAGACGGACTAGAGAGGGTTTAGGTATCGCTGGGAGTCTCTGCTCCTCCTCCCAGTGTAGACACATTGGCTAATTTTCCTTTTGCTACTTTTTACCACTATTTGGGTGTTTAGTTGACTTGCTAAGGACTGGTGGCATAGGAGGGAAGCCCAGACCCAGGTTCTGACCCCTACTAATTCAGACCAAAGGCTGCTCGGTTCCACCAATCTATAGCTGGGTCCCTTCCCACCCTCGTAGCTGATTCTGCATGTAGGGCCCAGGCTAACAGACTCCATGTTATCAGAGGCTAGTTGTGGCACATCCTTTATGATGGATAGACATGAACTAAATGGGCCCCTTCTCCCCACTTACCTATAGCTTCATATACTCCTTCACTGAATTGCAAGACCCCTTCCCCTCCCCTGGTATGCAGGCAACACAGGCATCAGAGAGTCTAATTGCAAAGCTAAGGCACACTTGTCAATCACACAGTAAGGAGCCTCCCCTTCCTCTGAAACCTAAAAGGGACTTTCACTCTGCCAAGGGTACATAGTGAGATAGTCTGAAAAAAAAAAAATCACTCTGGCTTCAGAGAGCTCACATGAGCCTCCATTCTTACTTCTTGAGATGAGCTATGAGATAATGCAGTGAATGATACTGGAATCATTTTCTCGGAACCAGAGAACCTTTTGAGGGATACATTTCAAAAGTGCTCTGAGAAGAACGGGCATCCAGTTTGTTTCCTTAATATTGACTAACACAAATGAAGCACGGAGGAGATACATATGACTGCATACAGCAAGAGCGACGCCCTCTATCCATCAAGATTGGACTTCATACATTATTCAAGATGCCGGTCTGGAACCAGCTTACCTGAAAGGACACTTGTGCCTTTCCCTTTGTCTCTCAGACTATTGACTTGGAACTGCAATTTCTCCATGAAGAAGACGACTGGAACCTAGTGTCAGTCAGAGGATGAACCTGACCCTGGGAAGAGACTTAAATATCCTTGGAGCACCTTGCAGCGGAGGCTGAGGCAAGGATGGGTCAGTGATGGGCAGGACGATGTCCTGACCAGAACAGCTTACTTACGCATAGTTCTGGTCCTTTATAAAAACCTGGACCGTTTGCCAGGCCTACAAGATGGGCTTAGGGTCATCACTGTTTCCTTGATCCTCTCTTCCCAGTATGGGCACATTGAATAAATCTCCTAGTTCCTCTTTTCACTATATTTTGGCTCTTTAATTGCCTTCCTGAGATGGCTAAGCCTGGTTTGGAAGGGCTGCCAGGGCATAGACTCTGACCTTAAGTCTGGCTATAAATCCTTTATTGTAAAGTCTACCCATTGCTCAAAGTTCTGTTGTCCATTGGGAAAACACATTTTTTAAAGATAAAGGATACACTTATTAGAAGCACATTCTAACAAAGCAGGTAGAATTTCAGTATGCAGTGATGTTAGGGCTGCCAGGACTTGATTCCCTAGAATACAGAGAAGACGCTCACTCCATTAAATGCCCCCGCCTTTACCCACTAATAATAATGTTCTCGTATACTCCTGAAATGAAACTCACAGGTAAAATAACCAGCCTTTACTATGATTTTGAAAAATCAATGCAATACTCTTAACAGGGTATAAAGGAGAAATAAAAGAAAGCAATTTGTAATGACTCTGCACTTCCATATGTAAATTCCTAGCTGACTACACTGGAAGCATAATGAAGTTGTCACAGACTCGAACCATCTTATAATAAATATGCCTGGATGTGGAAATAAGAGAAGATTAAAAGCCATTCTCCGTGCAAGCAGGGGAGATGAAAGAACAAGCGGAGCTACAGGCAGACGCCAGCACAGAGTGTGAGCTAGAACAGAAAGAACAGGCCGTGAGAGTGCACGGAGGCACACGCGAGTCTCCTAAGCATAATATTGAGCAAAAGAAGACACAGAAGACACAATATTGAGCCAGACACAGAGAACACAGTCTTCATGACTGCGTGTATAAGAGACACATCCAGGTCAGAATGATAGTCGCCTTTGGCCAGCAGTGACAGGACAGTGAGCAGTGATCATGGCCTCATCTAAGTGGCATCTCCACACATTAAAAAGTTCATTGACTCTGGATACTTTCAAATGATGGAATATTATTTATTGGCTAAAAGGTACAAACATGATAGGGCTGGAGAGGAGACACCGAGGTTAAGAGCACTTGCTGCCCATGCAGAGGACCTGGGTGTGGTTCCTAGCGCCCCACTGGGCCACTCTCAACTGCCTATAACTCTAGTTCTAAGGGGACCAATGCCTGTGGCCTCCAAAAGCAGCTATATTCATGTGCGTGCACACACACGTGTTTTAAAGTGAATCTTTTTTTTTAAAAAAAATGGGGAGGGCCTGGAGATGTGGCTCAGTGGACAGAATTCTGACCTAGCCCCAAGCATCATATACACTAGGCATGGCAGTGCCTATCTATATAATCCCAGATCTCGAGAGGTGGGAGACATAAGGATCAGGAGTTCAAGATCACCCTCAATTATCTAGAAAGTTCAACCAGGGCTACATGAGATCCTACATACAACAACAACAACAGAAACAAAATAAACCACAATGATAAAGTTTACTTATTAGCATACTTTTAAAATAATTATATTTTTTAAAAGATTTAAAGAAAGGAACTATTTTACATGTTAAAAAATCGCTTTAATGCTTGGCTTAATAGAGGACAGCTGAATTCTCCTATCTGTTTCTGCATTCAATTTATATATTAAAATACATATTCATTATGAATTACTCTTTTATTTCATCTTTGTATCAAAGCTAGGGCATTGTGCTGGTTTTTAAAGAATTTATGTGTAGGCTAGCTATTTTAGTCTATGAATTGCATTACAGGAGAGTAAAGGGGGCATGGATAAATATTTGCTGTATAAAAAGGGGGCATTGTGTCCAGCAGGACTTGGTACAATGTCTGAGATCATCTTTTTTTTTTTTTTTTTTTTTTTTTGGTTTTTCGAGACAGGGTTTTTCTGTGGCTTTGGAGCCTGTCCTGGAACTAGCTCTGTAGACCAGGCTGGTCTCGAACTCACAGAGATCCGCCTGCCTCTGCCTCCCGAGTGCTGGGATTGAAGGCGTGCGCCACCATCACCCGGCGTGAGATCATCTTTGAACTCCTGATTCTTCCCCTATTGCCCAGCTCTCCACTAAATGCAGACCATAGGAGAAGCAGCAAGCACCCCAACTAAGATGCTGCATCTTTTGGAATGCATCACTCATATGGGTCCCCGATACGGAGAGGAAAATAATATTCAAATCATTATCAAATTAGTTAGATTCTGGGGTTGGGGGTGCTCAGTCGGGAAAGTGCATGAGGTCTTGAGTTTGGTTCTCCAGCACCCATTTAAAAAGCTGGATGCAGTGGTGTGTGCTTGCAACTGTACTGAGGCAGGAGCATCCTTGGGACCTCCTGGCCCAGCCTAGCCAAATCCAGTGAGAGGCCCTAGTCAAAAACAAGACAGAGAGTAACTGATGAAGAACCCTCATGACAACCTCTGGCCTCTGCATGCAAAAGCATGTATGCACGCTGTGGGCACATGCACACTCATATACATGCGCATAAGTTTTTAAAGTTCAATTACATACATCATCCTTCCTCAAGGATTTCACAAACCCTCAGGCCATGGTTGAAGTTTCTTTCTTGAAAGTTCTTAGAACTGTGAGTTTGTCCAGGGGTTAAGGACAAGTAGATTGTGGGGACAAAAGGGAAACTGTCCAGGGCAATCCTGTTATTTTATGCCTTCAGAGTGTATTTAGAAAAGTTCATCAAGTGTCTCACTAGAGTTCAGTGTCAAGAAAAGTAAAGATAACTGACTTCTAATGACATGGATGTGATGTAATTAGAGACGAAGTATGCTGTTGAAAGCCACTGACTTGGAGATGCACATATGCATCCCCCAGTCATATATATGCACATATATGTGCATTTGTATCTGGGAAAGAGGAAGGGATGGGGATGGTGTGGAAGCAAACACAGTACAGCGTGGTGTGTGGAATAGGAGTGGCAGGAGTAAAGGCACTTGTGTTAACAGTTACTCCAGCCTCTTTTGGGTCTTAGAATGTTCACACTAAGATGCTGAAAAAAATACTTGCACGCTTAAACAATTTGTTTACTATATATTATTATAATTTGATCTTGAAAGCTGAAATATTAAACAGCTAGAAATGGCAGGGTTAAACTCAATAACAACAGAAAGGCCTTATTGGTGAATGAACAGAGCAAAAGGAACAAAACCCTTTATTTTTATTGAGATAAAAGTTCCTAGGTGATCGAATAACTATCAAAATGAATGAAAAGAACATACGGTGTTCTCATAAAGAATGAGGCTTAGCTTTTCCATTTATATGTGTGTGTGTGTGTGTGTGTGTGTGTGTGTGTGTGTGTGTGCCTGGTGTACCTGTACACACACATACATGAATATGTGTGCTTGAATGTGTGGACACACAGAGGTGTTTGTGTGCACATATACATGAGTGTACATGCATATGGAGGCTACATGCCAAGTGATAGGTCCCATCTCTGCCACTTAAGAAGCAAGAAACAACATATAAGCTCTGGACCCAAGAGGCTGCAGACAGTCCCAGTCAATATTAAACACATCATTTCATAACGTGATCCATAGGGCTATGCTATTAAACACATGATAGTGGATGAAGATAATAGTACCATTTCATTGTTTATTCATTTTAATTTATACGTGCATGTTTGCCTACCACATGTGTGATGGCACCCATCAGAAGAGGGTATTGAACCCCTTGGATCTGGAGTTACATGAAGTGTGAGCGGATGTGGGTGCTAGGGTCCATCGATCATAACATTTTAAACACTACCTTGATAAAGCTCGGTGGTCCAGACTTGTGTCATATTCTTCTAATTAAGAAGGGCTTGCACAGAGGAAACCCTGTCTCAAAAATACAAAACACAACAAAACAAAAAAAAAAAAGGGAGAGAGCTTGCTTCTGAGTCTGTCGCAGTGAGCCTGGATTCCCTCTGCTACTTCTGAGTCTGTCGCGGAGAGCCTGGATCCCCTCTGCTACGTATCTGCCTGCCTCAGCTGCAGATGAAGACGGGCACAGAAGACGGGCACAGGTGTACCCCACTGGCAGCTCACCAGCCACCACGGCACTGCCAACATGGAGGGCAGCTCCTGAGAAGTTCCCAAGAAAACAAAGAGCTATTTTCCCTCAATTTACCCAGTAATTGTGTTTGTGCAAATTGTATGCTAAGACTCTGTGTCAAAAATACTGCTTGTTTATTTGTAAGAAGGAAACCAAGAGTGTTAGACGCCGGCGCTGATGAATAGAGTTTCTGTTGCTTTAGTTTATTACCTGCAGAAATGCCAGGGGAACACAGGCCTGAGCAGGCAGGATGAGCCCTTCCTCGTATTGGGAGTTAAGGGAACAGGACATGAGTTGTAGCCTGGCTCCTGACCTTTCAATAACCATTGTTACCGGGGTCTCCCAAGACACCCACACAGAGGTTCTGGGAGGTGTCTCTCAGAAAAGTGCTTGTTACACAAACATGAGGACCTGAGTTCAGACCCACAGATGCACATTTAAAAAGCCAGATGTGGTAGCAAATCCTTGATATCTTAGCACTGAGAAGGCAGACAGGTAGGACCCTTGGATTCACTCCCCCAGTCAGGCAGAGAGCCTGATGGCATCCTGAGAAACAATGGCCAAGGTTGACCTCT
>NW_004949125.1:1486628-1495392 GCF_000317375.1 Microtus ochrogaster | reverse complement strand
TGGGGACACACACAGAGACACACACAGACACACATGGACACACACACAGACACACACATTCAGACATACATGGGGACACACACAGAAACACACACAGACACACGGACACACATACAGACACACACACATTCAGATATACATGGGACACACAGAGACACACAGACACACACAAACACACACACATGAACACACACAGAGACACACACACACATGGACACACAGAGACACACACAGATAAACACATTCAGACATATATGGGGACACACACACACGCATGAACACACACACGGACACACACATGAACACACAGAGACACACACGGACACACACATGTAAACAAACACAGATACACACATTCAGACATACATGAAGACACATACAGAAACACACACGCATGAACACACACACATGGATACACACACATGGATAAACACACAGACACATTCAGACACACATGGCGATACACACAGAGACACACAGATAAACACATTCAGACATACATGGGGACACACACATACATGAACACACACACGGACATACACACGCATAAACACACACACGGACATACACACGTATGAACACACACACGTGGACACACACACAGAGAAACACACAGACACACATTCAGACATGCATGGGGACAAAGACATACACAAATGGACACACATATCCAGCACTTCCCAAAGGAGGCAGTATCCCTCCACTGAAATCCACCCAAACTACACTGAAAGGGTCATTTCATGAGCATTTAGATTTTAATGGCAGAAGTATATTTCCCCTATAGAACCAGAAGAAAATCACTTGCTCATTCTGGAGCCATTTGGTGTAAAACTACCTTCAAATTCTTCATATAGTTTCAGGCTAAATTGCATTTGAAATCACCTAGCCCCACGAAGGCGTCCTCAGAGTCACAGGCACTGTGAAGGTTCATGACTATGGTCACCACAGGGATGGCATTTCAAATGGCACCTGAAGTCTGTCTGTTGCTGTACAGAAACAGTATCTGTTGTTTGCCCAGGGCTGGATTTACACCACTGAGCCCTGAGTGAAAACCCAAACAATCTGCTATTCAAAAATCTAAGCAAACATAAAAACAAGTACTGTCCTTGTCGCTACGTAGTCTTACAATTTTTGTTATCAATTTTCCTATCATCCCGTCTGGTCCCGCATGGTTTCCTATTCTTACTGTTTCCATTTCCACGCTTTGGCCACCACCAGGCTGCACCTGCTGTCCCTGTGCAAGCCTGTATTGTCAGACTTGGGGTCACCCCCACGTCCTCTGTTCTGCTCCTCAGCATCTTATCGGCTTTCTCTGCCATCTCCTGTCTCTTTTTTATACCCCCAGAATCGCTGACAGTGATCAACTTCATTTTTTTCAAGGCAAAAAGAGATGAAATGTCATAGGAATTTGTTTGTTCAAATGAGATGCCATCAAACAACTAAACACAGCACAGGACAAGATGGAAATGCGCTTTGATCAAAGGAAAAACTAGATTATTTAAAAGAATAGAGGTACGAAAATCAGCCGATTTGAATTTTACATGTAACGCGGCAATCACAATGCTAGCAAGGGAATGCCTCTATTCATTTTGTGCTGTAGACTGACAAAAATGTTAAATGCTTACATAAAAAGTAACCAAGTAACTGTATTAGACTGGGGAGATGGCCTGGGGGTGGGGTAAAGTGCTAGCCAGGCCAACACAAGGACCTGAGTTCAAGGTCCAGCACCCACGTCAAAAAGTCAGGCAGAAGCAGGCATGGTGGTGCACATGCATTTAATCCCAGCACTGGGGCTGTGGAGACAAATGGATCCCAGGGGCTCATAGGCCGGCCAACCTGGACTCATGGGTTAGCCCCAGTCCAGTGAGAGATCCCGAATCAAAAGACAAGATGGATAGCTTCTGAATTCAAGATCTGAATAGCTGTTCTCTGGTTTTCATACACGTGTACATACGTGCATGCACACCCCCCCCTCCACACTTATATGAACATCCACACACAAGCACACAATGCATGAAAACACACACAATTAAACATACTTATGACATCTCACCACCTTGCATCTACCAAAGTGAAAAGAAACATTTCTAGCAGTGTCATTTGTCACCATCGCAGAACTGAAACATTGTTCAGCAGAAGAATTGAGACCAAGACATAGGCAGTCAACCACAAATCACTGAAATACAGCACGCCAGAACTGCTGACTCAGAAAACAGCAAGAACGCATAGTGTGTGTGTGTGTGTGTGTGTGTGTGTGTGTGTGTGTGTGTGTGTGTGCACATGACTGCTTCAGACACAGGGTCTCATGTTTTCCACAGTGGTCTTGACCTCATTATGTAGCCAAGGGTGCCCTTAGACTTCTGACCCTCCGTCCATCACTTGCTGAGTGATAGGATTACAGGTACACACTATCATGCCTGGTTTATGCGGTGCTTGGGTTTGAGCCAGGACTTCATGAATGTTAGGCAGGTACCCTACCAAGTGAGCTGCATCCCAACCCAAGAAGACATTTTCGATGCATACTGCTAAGTGGAAGATCCCAAAGGCAGCATCTTGTACAATCCCACTAATATGAGCAAAACTGCCAGGTCAGGACAGACCAGTAGCTGCAGCATGAGGAAGGCACTGCTGACTCTGAAGGGACCTGTGGGGGGGAGTCTCCAGGTGACAGGACTGACCATGATGTACCACAAGGAGGAAGGCACCACACTGGGCCTTTTAGAATCCCACAGAACTGTATACCAGAAAGAAGGCACTGTACTGTGCTCAAACAGGAATACACAAAGTCAACCAAGGCACAGGATCCAGGATGGAACAATGGCGATGAGTGAGGACCAGATGGAGGAAGAGGAGATGCCCTAACTAACTTGCTCATATCGTGTTTGTCACATTATTTTAAAGCTAAAGAAATTAGCTGGGTGTAAACACTGTGTCCCAGCTGGCATATGAGCATCTCACAGGGGTCTGAGTTAGCACTTCTAAAAGCAGTTCATAAGTATGCCGGGGCAAAACAAGTGAATAGATCGTGCATAATGGGAGTCAGACTTCTCACTGTCAGAGGAAGAGATTACAGATAAGAAGTGGAGGGAAACAGGCCGAACTCTGTGCTACTGATTCGAGTGGGAGTATTTCCATCAATTACCAACTGTTTTAAAATGCTCAAGGACAGGCACATACAGAATAAACAGGCTGTGTGCAAGCCTGACTAAAAAGACACATGGCAGGGGCTGGAGAGAGGGCTCAGTTCTCTTGTTTCCAGAAACCACATTGGGTGGCCCACAACTTCAGCTTCAGAGGATGACACCCTCTTCTGGACTCCATGGGTACTGCAATACATATGTGCACACACACACACACACAGACACACACATATAAATAAAATTTTTAAAAAAATCTTAAAAAACAAACCATGGTATCCGGGTAATTTGGCCCACTGACAATCCAGCTGTAGACCTCTACTCGGTACCCAGAGCTCCTCTTTTACCCTATTTTTCACACAAAGGGCATGGTTTGTTTTTTGTTTGTGTGATAGTTTGAATGAGAACGGCCCCTATAGGCTCCTGTGCTTGCATGCATTGTCCCCAGTTGGTGGAACTGTTGGGAAGGATTGGGGAGTGTGGCCTTGTTAGAGAAGGACTATCAGAAGAGGGATGGCTTTGAAGTTTTAAAACACTCCAGTCACTCCTAGCTGGTTCTCTAGTAGTTCTAGCCTCTACTCCAGCACCATGCCTACTGCCGCTATACTCTCTGCCATGACAGCCACAGACTCTAACCCTCTGGAACTGTAAGCTTAAAATAAACTCTTTTATAAGTTTCCTTGGTCACGGTGTCTTATCACAACAATTTAAAGTAACTAAGACAAGCCAGGAGGTAGTAGCACATGCCTTTGTCCCAGCACTGGAGGAGCAGAGGCTGGCGGGTCTCTGTGAGTCTGAGACCAGCCTGGTCTACAGAGTGAGTTCTAGGATAGCCACAGCTACACAATGAAACCCTGTCTTGAAAGGACAAAAACAAACTACAGTAACAAAGACAGTTTGCATGATCACTCTTGTGTGGGCACATGTGTGTGCTTGTGCATTGGAGGCCACTGGCTAACCTTGGGTGTCATTCTTCAGGTGTCATCCATCCTGGTTTTGGAGACAAAGTCTCAATGGGACCTGGGGATCACCCATTTGGCTAACATGCTGATCAGCAAGCTCTCCGTCTCCACATGCTCAGCCCTGGGACGGCAAGTGTGCACCACCATTCATGGCCATTGATGATGAGAGTGCTGCGAAGTGAACTCAGATTCTCCCACCTGCATGATGACATAGTTTTATGTCCGTCGTTGTGACAAACACTCTAATTAATGTCACATAAAAGAGGAAAGATGTCATTGACTTTGCGGTTCCAAGTTCCAGTTCAGTGTTCAGGGGACATGAAAGCAAGCGCTCACACAGTTAGCTGCCTCAACTTCCTAGTCGAGAACACAGAAGGAATACATACACCCCCCCTGTTCTTCCTTTTTTAGCTACCTTTTCCCTCTCATATCATTCAGGATCCCATGACTAGGGAATGGTGATACCCACAGTAGGCTGGATCTTTTTACCTCAATTAATAATCAAGATAGTTCCGCATAGACGTGTTTACAGATCAACCTGACCTAGACAGCTCCTCATTAAATCTCTTCCAGGTAATTCTAGGCCGTGTCCAGTTGACAGTTAAAGTAACCAGTGTACATGGCAAGGGCTTCACTAAGTCAAGCAAACTCCCGGGTCAGAATCATGATGTTAAAGAAGTGGCTGGCTTAGGTCTGTATGTGATATATTAATTAATGAGCCTGGAATGTGTGTACTATTGGAGACATGCCAGAGGACAGAGGCCAAGACAAAAAAGACAAGTTCGTTGGTTGGAGATGAGCCAGCTTGTGTGAGTTCAAACCCTGGAGCAACATGAACTACACACGCAAACTAGGTTATAACCCAAAGAAGAGCATAAATGGGGCTGGGGGCACAATTTAGGGTAGAGTGTTTGCTTGCCATGCATGAGTCCCTTGATTCAGTCACAGTTCTGCCCAAAGACAAAAGCAGAGGTGGCCATGTGTCCACAGCAACATAAATGAATTGTGGAATGAATAAATAAGGGGACTGGATCGAGCCAAGCAAGCAAAAACAAACAAACAAACAAACACAAAAAAAAAAAACCCTGAATTCCATCTCCAGAACTCATGGAGGAAAAGCTGAGGGTGTTGACGTGTGCTTGTAACCCCATCACGGAGAAGGCAGAGACAGGCAGACGCTCTGAACCTTGCTGGCCAGCCAGCCTAGGCTAATAGCGAGCCCGGGTCCCAGGGAGAGACTCTGTCTCGAAAAAACACGGTGCCTGAGGAAAGACACCAAGACTGACCTCTAACCTCCAAATGCATACTTACACGCTTGCAACTCCCAGAACACATGTTCTCTCTCATACATGCACATAGAGATTGAATGAATGAATGTAAGAGAAAGCACACATCTCCCTTACAGAAGAGTTCCAAAGGAAACCAAGTGCAGCCGACAGGAAGGAAACCAGACAGTCCGCACTAGGACAACCCTGCAGTTGCTACTGTAAGGAAGATTCTTTGATGGTTGCTTAAAATTGCTGGGCAAAGCTGTGAAAGAAACGGCAGGTGCAGGGCCTAAATGTATCTCCCCAAAATATCTGTTAAACACTGTGGCATTTTAGCACATGTCTATGAATTATTTAATGTTATTTCACTCGGAATGAAATTTAAGTATGGTCCCCTTGACAGGGTCTTGACAGAGACCTGCTCCAAGCAACTGCAGGATAATGGGTAATACATATCTGCTCTCTGTCCCTGTGCCTGGCACACAGCTGCAGAGTTTCTTGGAATTTCATTAGCGACGATGATGGTAACTCTGACAGTCCCTATATTATTTCAGGATGTAGGTAAGATCAGACCTTGATTGGAAGATTATAGCTTTCAGGTCCACCCCTTGAACCCCAAGGACGGGAGAGGGGCTAGGGACTCAATTCACTAAACATGGGCCAATGGTGCACTTCAGTTGTGTCTATAGAATGGAATCTCCACAAAACGCAAACGATGGGGATCCCAGTCTGAAATGGGGAGTAAGTACATCAAGGCACTGGATGGTGGCATGCTCAAGGATGGGTATGCTACTTACTTTATTGTCACGGCCACCATATCTGACAGAAACAGTGTAAAGAATGAAAGGTTTATCTTGGCTCACAGTTTCAGAGGGGTCAGTCCATTGCTGCAGGGAAGGTGTGCTGAGAATAGTTCAGTTCATGGCAGTGGCAGGGAATGGCCGAGCTGCTTATATCATGGGAGAACCAGCAAGCAGAGAGAACCTGCAGAGCCAGGGATGGGTTCTGACTTCCAAGCTCCCACCCCTTGATTTCTACCCCCCTCAACCAGGCTCTACCTTCTACTGACTTCTACAGGAGCTGGGGAAGGAGTGTGTAACACATGAGCCTATGGGCGGGGGGAATCATGACAACAGGGAAGCTCCCCCACCCCTCCCTCTCAGATACTGTTTCCAGGATTCCTCTTCTCAAGTGGTATCCTTTATCATTATCTGCTGGTAGAGACAGGAGAGGGGCAATCCTGAACCCTTGGTCTTAGATCTGTGCTTAGATATAGGGATCAGTGCTGGGATTGCTTTGAATTCTCCACACCCAGTGGTTGTCAGGGAGCGGCACCCTCATCTATTGGCTGGTGTGCGGGCATCTTTCAGAGGAAGGTAAGGAAAGCAAGCACAGAGAAATGGCTTGTAGCACCGTTGCCAAGTGACCAAGTTCATGCCATTAGTAGTGGGCCATGCTGATACATAAAGAGAGTGTTCAGGATTCTTCCCTGTACTCCATCATCCTAGATAGCCATGAGGAAACAGACAAATCCAGAGGAGGAGCCAGCTAAACACTAGTGCTCTTCCCAAGTGTCCAGGCCAAGGTAAAAAGGGAGGGGCTGAGAAACGGTTACAGATCAGAGAGGACTAGAGGATATGGTGCCTAATGGCAGTGAGAGATCCTGCACTTGATCTGGGGAAAGGACATTAGGGCAAAGCTGGTGACCCTCAAACAAGACGTAAAGTTTCCTCTGTAAAGGACACAGCTGGTATGACTGGCACACACGCAAAAGCATTAAGTGTCGTATACAGTTGCTTACATAAAAGGGATCAGTCTGGAAGCTCCACATGCTGTGTACTTGACATGCTGGGAGGAGAGAAACCAATGAGGTAGAAATGGGTCAGTGCAGCTTGGGCAAGGGTAGGGAGATGCCAACTATGCAACGATGTATGAGGGGATGTTTGAGACATCTCTCAAACCAGGTCTTAAGCAAGTTCTGCCCCCAGCTCCTCATGGTGATTCTAGGCAGGTGCTCTACCACTAAGCCACACCCCAGCTCCTCATGGGGATTCTAGGCAGGTGCTCTACCACTGAGCCACACCCCAGCCCCTCACTGGGGGATTCTAGGCAGGTGCTCTACCACTGAGCCACACCCCAGCCCCTCACTGGGGGATTCTAGGCAGATGCTCTACCACTGAGTCACACCCCAGCCCCTCACTGGGGGATTCTAGGCAGGTGCTCTACCCTAGGCCAAACCCACACCCCTTTACTAGGGCACTCTAGGCAGGAGTTGTATTGCTGATCTACATCTCTAGCCCTGGGTGTCTTAAGATAAGGTTTCCCTAAGTGGCAGAGACTGGCCTGAAGCTTGACATTCCCCTGTTTTAGTCTCTTAAGGTACCCAGTCTCATATTGGTTGAGTTCCATGTTGAGTTCCCAGTATCTGGTTGTGTTCCATGTCTTGACTGTAGTAGGGTTTACTAGAGTCCGTGTCTCTGAGAGGAGTGACTATGTACAAAGAGATAACACACATTTTTAACACTGTCCTTCAAATCCTAATTTTAAATTAAACTCCCACTCAATTTCACTCATTTCATACTCTGCAAGAGGCTTGGTAGGAAGTGCAAGGCTGAGTATACAGATGGCAGCAAGACTACACATGGCAGCAGCAGTCTAATCCCGCATCATAACCCAGGAGGACACACCCAGCCTCTGCAGCCATTGCACTCGAGCCAGTGAGCTGCCCCCACTTCCTCAGCCAGCACAGCCGGCTCCGGCAGAGTCCACCAGAGCCTTCTGCTTGCAGTAGCAAGTGCCTACTCACTTGTCTGTAAAGAACAAGGGACAGCAACCCATTCGTCCCCCTCTGTCTTCATGTGATCCAGGGAAGCAAACACACTTTACATAACAAGGTCACCCCAGAAATTAGATAAAACTGTTCAAATGGCCCATGTACCTAGCCAGTAAAAAACTCAGTGTGACCATGGAACAAGGAAGGAGGCTGGGCAGACTCCTCAACTGCTCTTCAAAATCACCGAGCCCTTGAACCCTCCTATCCCCCAGGCAGCACAAGTGAAACAGGACTACTGAGGCAGGGCAGACTGATGGAATGTTGTAGGACTGCAAGAAAGAGGGGGTTGACATTTGACAGCTGATAAGAAGAATTCCAGCACAGTTAGTTAACTGCTTAGGGCCTCTCTCCCTTCCTAGCTATAGCTCTGCATTAAAGGACTTGTCTAGTGCAGCTCTGTGCAATCCTCTTCGCTTACCTCATCAGATTTTAACCCCACACAAACCATTTCCAATAAGCTCACCAGGGGAGAGGGTAGAAAAGTCTAGCCAGCCCTTGAGCTACAGTAATGTGAGAGCTGCCAAAATGGTATGTACACATATATATCACATACATATATATATA
>NW_004949125.1:1479954-1486528 GCF_000317375.1 Microtus ochrogaster | reverse complement strand
CACACACACACACACACACACACACACACACACACGGCTAATGTTACAACAGTTGTTGAAACTTTCCTTAGAGGATCCTGTACCCAAACTTAGGTGTGCTTTATTCCCCCTCCAAGTCTTCCTTGAGAAGCCAGTATACACACATGATATGTCTTGCTTTCTGCAACCGCTCTTTGAGAAACACACGAGCGTACACACGCATGCAAGCATATGCACGCGTACACACACATTTCTGCATGTGTCTCTTTCTCCTAAGATATTCAGATGTCTTCCATAAAATCTCCAGCTCTGCTTCACACTAGCTGGCCCCAAATTCTTTTCTGTTTTGTACCTGTGACTCAGAATCAGCCTGAGTGACAGTCCCTAAAAGATTAGAGGAATGTCTCAGCTATTGGGGGTGGCGGTGTCGAGGGGTGCCTCTGTCCTCCCCCTGCTGACACTGCCTTGCCATGAGACTGTTTCCTACAGCTGCTCCTCTGGTGAGGGACTTTCCATTACCAAGCAGCAATCCTGGAAGAGCTTTGGTAGGAGGAGTTCAGAGTTTGGGAACACAGGAGGTGGGTGCGTGGGTGGGGGTGGGCAGGGGCACAGCAGGAGGGAAGCTAGCTTGTGATTAAACGATAACTCCTCCTGAAAGGACGAGGTTCACCAGAGCCACTCTGCACAGGGGTCACGCCACCAGCCTCTCACATCTTAATGTTCCCTCTACGTTTGCTCTCTCGCCACCTGTAGCAGCTTGCCTAGCTGTCTGAATTCCAGGGAAAATATTAATACAGACTAAATTAGCCAATGTAAAATTAAATTATTCTGACAGAACAGCAAGCAAAATTTGCCAAAGGAAGCAATAAATTAAGAAACCTTCTTAAAAATGCAATATTCAATTATAACTCAAATAAATCCCTAGGGTACAAACCAAGACAATTGTATTAAACGTAATATAAGTTTCTCAGAAAAAAAAAAGAATTGTAGTTCTGTGGAATAAAAATCTCTCCAGGAGCCAACTTCATTAGCCACTGTAACATCAAAGACTCCTGGAGGGAACAGCTTAATCCAAAACATCTTTCACAACCAATTTCCATATGGTCTGGTCATTTACTTTCATGGTCTGGGCAGAAGGCCTGAGGGGCAGCCTGGGGGAGGGCCCAGCAATGTCCCTTTGTTCCTCTCACAAAGAGTTCCTTGTCCAATAAATAATTCCCTTTTTTTTCTAATTTCGTTTCCTTTCAATTTAATTTATAGGAAGTGATAAATTCCCGCAGACATACTTTTTAGTATTTTTTAAAATGGGTATGTGGTGTGTGTGCATGCATCTTTTTTGTGTGTGTGATCATACGGATATGGAGGCCCCAGGTGATGCTGAGAATCATCCTGGATTGATTTTCTACCTTAACCACTGATTCAGGGTCTCTCAATCAAACCCAGAGCTCATCAATATGGCTAGTCTTGCTAACTAGCTTGCTCTGAGGATGCCCTGTCTTCTGAGACCTCTGAGGTCTCCGTCTTCTGAGGCTGTAGTTACAGGTGGCCTGCTGCAACCATCTGGCATTTACAGACGTGTCCGTGGATCTGAGTTCTGCACCTCACACTTTTGGGGCAAATGCCTTAACAGCTAAGCCATGTCCTTAACTCTGCACAGACATGTGAGTATATATCTACATATGCTGTGTGTGTGTGCTGTGTGTGTATGCATGCACGTATGTGTGGTGCACATGCACAGGTGTACATGCATGCTCACGAACATGCATGTGGAGATCAGAGGGCAGCTTGGGTTATTTCTCAGGCACCTTCCACACTTCCTCTGAGACAGATCTCTCACTAGCCAGGAACTTCCCCAAGCGGGAGAAGCTTCCAGAAATTACCCATTTCCACCTGCCATCTTATCATCACGGGGATAAAAACACACACCACTATGGCTGGCATTTCATGTGGGCTCTGGGGATCTGAACTCAGGTCCCCATACTTGGGAGACAAGTGCTTTACCAACTGCCATCTCCTCAGCCCTCACAGATGTATTTTCAGGTTATATTAAAAAGAAGAAACAAGGATGGAACATGGTGAAGCTCTCAGTTCCATGTGCTCTGCATCCCTGCTGTACGAAAGCCACTTCCCAACCTAGGGCGGAACCCACACATCTCGCTGACCAGAGACTCTGCTATGGTTACACATTCACAACTTCTCTGTGGCTGCGGTAGGCCTCAGTTGGCAGAAGGCTCGCCTAGCGCACAAAGTAAAGCCTTGGTTTCACCCAGCCCCAGATAAACTGCCCAAGGTGGCTCACGTCCATAATCCTTGCACTGGAGGCAAGAGGATCCAAAGTTCAAGGTCACTGGGTCTAGGGAGAGAGATCATTGGTTCCAGTGCTTGCTCCAGACCATGAAGACTGGAGTTTGAATCCCAGAAACCCATATAAATGAGTGGACAGAGTGACTGTAACTCAGGGAAGCAATAACTCCAGTCTCCAAAGATAGAGACAGGGATCCTCTTCTGAGCAAGCTGCTAGCAAGACTCGTCATATGAACGAGCTCTGAGTTTGAGTGAGAGACCTATCCCACTGAATAAGGTAGAAGAGCTATAGAAGATGATTCCAGACATTAAGCTTCAGCCACCATGCAGGAGTGTACACACACACACACACATGCACAGATATCCCTACACTCATGTTCACACACACACAAACACGCATACATGTACAGATACCCCTACACACACATTCCCACACAGATAAAGGAGTGTACACATGCACACACACACACACACACATGCACAGACACCCCTATACACGAATTCCCACACAGATTTAGGTGTGTACCCACACACATGCACAGATACCCCTACACACATTCCCACACAGACAAAGGAGTGTACACAGCACACCCCCCACACACATGCACAAGACACCCCTAAATATATATTTCCACACAGATTTAGGAGTATACCCACACACATGCACAGATACCCCTACACATGTGTTCCCACATAAGAGTGTACCCACATACACATGCACAGACACCCCTACACACATGTTCCCACACAGATATAGGTGTGTACACAAGCACACACACACATGCATAGGTACCCCTACATACATACATCTACACAGAGATGAAAAAGATGCATATACACAATAAAAAGGGAAAATATCAGTTCAAGGTCACCCTTGGCCAGAGGGAGCTAGATGCCAACCTGGGCTAGCTGTGCCTGTTTGAAAAACAAGCAGAACAAGACAAAAACTCCTCTGTAATATACAGGTCTTCAGAGCAGCCTAGAGGCTGGGCCTGCCTGGCTGCCATCCACCCTCAGTGTCCCAAGCCTCTTGGGACAAGAGCCATCCTGTCGCAGAGTAGCTACGACCAGGCCAGGCTCACATCAGATGTTTCCCTGTACAAATGGTTAGGACCTCATACTTCTCACCTCTGTAGGACATGCTCACACACACATACACACTTAGAGAATAGGCTTGCTCTCTTTCCCTTTTTCCTGGTGAGTGATTTGAGCATCTGCAGTTTCCATGGGAATTCAGAAATCAAGCCCACAGAATGACTCAGTTGAGCTCTGTTTCTATTACTATAAATTCAAGTAGAAAAAAAATTTAATTGGCAATATCATCACTAGTTTCTCTATGACCATTGCTGAAAGCTCTGCCTCTCCTCTATTCTCTAAGTGTGTATGTGTGTGTGAGCATGCACATGTGTACGTGTGAACATGCCCATGTGTATGCACACACCTGTGTGTAGTCGGCCATGCACATGCCTGCAGAGACCAGAGGAAGATGTTGGTGTCTGCTCTCCATCACTCTCTACCTTCATCTTCTGAGACAGAATCTCTTCACTGAGCCTGGAGGTAAGCAACCAGCAAGCCACTGTGTTCCTGTATCTGCCCCTGTTGACATGCTCTGGTTATAAGTACACAAGGTTATAGGTACACGTGTAAACAGGAACTTCTGTTTTGTTTGTTTGTTTGTTTTCTTTTTTAGTGGGGACTGGGGAGTTGAACTCAGGCCCTTATTCTTGCAGGACACGACACATGCTCTTAACCAAGGAGCCATCTCCCTAGCCCCCACTTTCTCCTAGTCTCCCCCTCCACCTTGATTAGGTAACTAGTAACATCAATGCTATCTTAATTGCTCCCTCTTAGGGTAAAGGGAGCATTTAGAAGAGATGGGATTTGAGACTGAGATAACAAAGAAAGGAAAGTTCACGATGATTGTTACAGCTTCATTATAATAATGTGAGGACCCTGCAGAAGTGAGAAGGAGGGCTCTCCACTGGGAAAACAGACAGGCAGCTCCCACGCATTGTTTCCCAAGAATAAGGTCTTCACCTTGAAAGGTGGATGTCAGGGTTTAGAACAACAAAAATGCAAAGACTGAAACTGATTCACAGACTTTTTAAACTGGGGACTGGGAGAGAGAGAGAGAGAGAGAGAGAGAGAGAGAGAGAGAGAGAGAGAGAGAGGAGAGAGAGAGAGAGAGAGAGAAGCAACAGCAGTACTGTGCAGTCCCAGGTGACAAATGCCTATGTAAGAATGCCAAACTCTCAAAAGTCTCAAACAGGCTATTAATAAAAATGTTAGTTTTTGCAATTTTTTTGAGACAGGCTCTTGCAGTGTAGCTAAGGCTGGCCTTGAGCTCTCTGCAATCCTCCTGCCTCAGTTTCATAAGGCCAAGATTACAGTATGTACCATGTGTTACTTTGAAAGCAGCTCCTGTCAGGCTTTAAGCTTCTTTTTCTTTCTCTGCTTTATTTTGTGATGTGTTTTGTGACAGGGTGTTACTAGGTAGCCCAGGCTGGATTGTAGCTGGCTATGTAGCCCAGGCTGGCCTCCTGCTTCAATGCCCCCAAGTGCCAACACTCCGGCCATGAGCCACCACATCTGTCTATGTTTTAGCTCTTATAAACACTGAGTTATTTTTTAACCAAAAATTGGAAACTGTCCAGAGCTCAGCACCAAGTCTTCCCAAGGCTCATATTTCCCATCTTGTTTGCATGTGCTTCTATTAAAATCTTAAGGTCAGATGATATTAAAAGTATTGGGATGGCTTGCAGAATAATAATTATGTATCAAAGTAGAGCTGCCCAAACTGTGATGTTCAAGAAACTCTTTAAACAGCGGGTGGGGGTGAAATCAAAAGAAAGGGGTCTTTGAAGTCCTAAACATGCATTAAGATAAAAATAATTGATTTAATAAATTCATTCCATAGACTGTAATCCTTAATAGCAGCAAATAAAAGCTCATGGAAGGCAGTTAGAGGAATCAATTTCAGACGGGACAAGATGAAAAACCAACATTGTAGCGTCATTGCAACCACACAAGCAGCCACTGGGAAACTGTTCCCCCAAAGGACTGTTTTGAAATGTCAATCACAGAAAGCAGAGAAAATCCTTTCTCCACTGGGGGTAGGAGGGGTCATTTCATCTTCTGCTCATTTGAAACATACTTCACAAAACTGTCCCCATTAGTGTCTTTTTCACTGGTGTGTGTGTGTGTGTGTGTGTGTTAGACAGTGGTCCTCAATCACTGCCCACCTTGCTTTTTGAGATCACATCTCTCATTTAACCTGGTGCTCACAGACTCAGCTGGGCTGGCTGGCCACTGAGCTCCAGGAAGTCCCCTGTCACCGTCTCCCCATTGTTGGAGTCACAGGTGCAAGCTCCATACCCAACTTTTCAAGTGGGTATTGGGGATCCTAACTCAGTTCCTCAGCTTCCACAGCAAACTCTTGGTGGTTGGGCTGACCTATCTTCCTGGTCATGTTCTTAAACATTACATATATGACCACACAGATTTCATAGCAGAGGCAAACAAAGAAAGGGGAACAGGAAAGGATTTCCCAGGGCTTTCCAAAGGGAGTGATCCCAATCACCAGTGCCCCGCGAGAGTGAGGAGGAGGGGTTGGCTCTGTAAGGCAGATCCTTGGGTGCCAGGCAGTAAATGGACTTGTCTGGGAGATCTTCCTATTGCCTGTCAGCTGGGCTTGAGCTCAGCACTGCCATTGGCAAAACGCTAAACGGCTTCTTTGGAGAAAAAACACCTTTTAGGAGAAAGTCTGTGGCTGTCTGGATATCACTGGTGGAATGCAGTTAGACCTCAGGGGTGGCTAAGCAGCTCTGGTCTCAAGCCTTTCGCCACCCTCCCCACACTGTCCTAACACCCCGCTCCTGACCCAGAGTTCATTGATTGTACTATGGCCCTTGCTTGCTTTGTAGGATACATCAGGGTGATAGTGCTGGATCCTACCACGGGGGTCCTGACTCACGGTGTATGGGACAGGAAGCAATGACAAAGCCATGCTAGTTTAGCAGGCACTGAGCTGATACTTTGATATGGAGGGAGCTTTCAGAAGGCTGAAACACGAAAACCGCTCGCTGGTATTTTCATTTCATGATGGTCTTGAATGTCCCATAGAATTGGAAGCAGGAGCCACCAAGAGACCCAAAGCAGTGAGGTGTGCCTGGGTCTCTTCTAAGGCAGCAGGAGAGGGCAGAAAATGGGTACAGAAGGAAGAAATAAAGGAAGCGAGGGAGGGAGGGAAAAAGGGAGAGAAGGAGAAAAAGAAGGGAGGGAGGGGAAGGGA
>NW_004949125.1:1477820-1479488 GCF_000317375.1 Microtus ochrogaster | reverse complement strand
AGGGAAGGGAAGGGAAGGGAAGGGAAGGTCATTCTTAGCTACTCAGAAAGTTTGTGGCCATCCTGGGCTATGTGAGATGGTGACTTTAAGAGAAAAAAGGGAAGAAATAAGAAGAAGTTGGAAGGTGCCTTAGCCAAGTGCATGGCAAGCAAGCACAAGGATCTGAATTTGAGGCCCAGAACCCACTTTGAAACAGTCATATGAGCCAGGCAACAGCAGCAAGCACACCTTTAATCCCAGCACTCAGAAGGTAGAGGCAGGCAGATCTCTATGAGTCTGAGGCCAGCCTGGTCTACAGAGCATGTTCCAGGACAGACAGGACTACACAGAGAAGCCCTGTTTCAAAAAATAAAAACAACAACAATTAAAAAAGTCAGAGGTTAAGAATGCTTACTGATGCTTACTGGCCTGCTCTTGCAGAGGACCTGGGTTCAGTCCCAGCACCTACTGCGGGGCTCATGATTGCCTGCAACTCCACAGGGTGGCACATCTTCTTCAGGCAGGCCTCTGTAGACACCAGGCACACACAAGGTGCACGGATATATATGCAGACAAAACACCCACAGGCATGATAAACAAACAAGCAAGCAAATAAATAAATACATAAAGACATAAATGACTCTCAGGACTGGAGTGGTGGCCTGCTGTTTGCTGGCCAGCCCGCCATACCTACTCATCGAGTTCCAGGCCAATGAGAGAAGCTGTCTCAAAGAAGAGATGAATGACACTGCAGAGGGTGTTCTCCTCACCCCACCCCCACTCCTGGCACACGCACATGCACGCCAGTCCATGTGCATGTGGACCCATACAGCAAGCATTCTTTTAGCCCATGTGACTACTGAGTTTTTCGGAGTTGTGTTTTGCCTTGCTCGTTGGTATTTAATGGCAGGCTTTCCACTTAGCCACACTTTGCTAATACTTCTGAACATTCTCCTCCCTGACTAGCTGTGTACCACCCCATAAAGTCCAGTTATAGTCAGAGCAAGAATACAAACAAACTTCAAGTTCATCCAGAATCCCCACTCTCCTGCCTTCAGTACTCATCCTACTATAACCCTCCTTTCCTACCCCCTCTTAATAATTTTGTGCCCTTCGGTCCCTATCCTATTTCTTGGCTATAAACCTTTGCTTGTTCATACTTTATTAGGAATTAGGTCTGGTCCTGAATGAAGTCAGTCTTAGCCTGCGTTAACAAGTGAATATCACCCTTAGAATCATACATATAAATTTTATGTTCAGATTCTTTCATAGTTTTGACTTGACACTTGACAAAGGATGTCAAATTGAATGGCAGAGCCCATTCCTCACACCCCTCCAATGTAATTAACACCTCCCGCACCATCTTCCAGCACAGCTGGCAGGGATTCTGCCCAAATAAAACACCCCCTTTCAAGCACTGTGTAAGAGTCCACTAATGTGAGGTCCTCCTTTGCCATGAAGCAATTTTTAACGGAAGCAGTAAAAGTAACTATGTGTCCAGAGTGGAGATCATTTTTGTCAATTTTGTTCAACAAATTAGGTCAATTTTATGATAGCAGATAAGTCACTTCTTGGTCCTTAACCCAATGTCTTACTCTAGTGTTCAAAGTTTCAGTCATGCAACAGGTATAAAATGCCCAGAGCTGACAGGAACTCATGTCCCACCAAGGCTACTGGTTTCACAGCTGT
>NW_004949125.1:1470819-1477093 GCF_000317375.1 Microtus ochrogaster | reverse complement strand
CTCCAGACAGGGTCTCTGAGCCTGGAGTTTAATGCATTTTGACTAAACAGCCAGCCATCAAGCCTCAGCAGTCTGCATGCCTTTGCATCCTTCTCTGCCAACTCACTGCTGAGGTAACAGGTGAACCCAGCCGTATCTGGATTTACAAGGTCTTTCATTGCAACCTATGTTCACTCAGTAGGACAGGCTGGCCAGGCTGCAAGGCCCAGTGATCCATGTGTCTCTGTCTCTCCAGCACTGGTATGACATGTGCATGCCACCATACCTGGCTTTTTATGTGGGAGCTGGGAATCAAATGCAAACCCTCATCCTTGTGCAGGAAGCATTTTACCAACTGAGCCATCGCCCCAGTCCTCTGTATATTCCTTATAGTGCGGATTCAGTTTGCATTAATCGTGACTTGGGACTCCTACAGTCCACGCTTCCACTAGGATCTCTGAGGCCGGAACTCTAGAATGCCAGCACAACTAGCCAGCCAAAGAGGAACTCCATTGGAGCCTCTCAATAGAAATGAGGGTACCAGGGCTCAGGCCTCCTGGTGGGCTATGAGCTAGCCTGCGTGAGGGAACTGAACGCCCGCTTCGCCACTTTTGCCCACACCTCAGAGCCTTCATTTTTCTTCTCGCTGCAGACGACAGGATGTCTTAAGCTTCTTTCATGCATTCTGTTTAAATTCATACACGAAAAAATTGTCATTTGGATGTGACAGCCCACATCTTAAACAACAGGATGCTCCAGATAAGAGTGAAAATAAAAGCCCAGTGGCCGCAGCCCAGCTTTCTGTATAATAATTATGAGGTGGCACCAAGCCATTTGAAGAATTTGAAGATTTGTTTTTTTCGCTCCCAGTCAAATAAAACAGGGACGAGATTTAATTTACCCTATGATTTTCCTGTGCTTACAAACCCAGAATTTTACAGTTCAGCACATGGAGCAGGGAGAAACGGAACATGTATTAGAATCACTGAAGCGATCGCCCAAGGCTAGCTGGTTTCAATTTCTCTCCCAGATCTATTTGATTGAATAATAGATACCAACAATACTGTGAAGCTTAAGAGTCCTTGGTGGAAAAGCGGTGAGGAGGAGACCTCCGAGAACAATCCCTGGTGTAGTCCAGAGCTCTGGCCACTTAGTAGTGTTTCCAGTATCGTTCCATCGGCTCATGTTAACCCTACCACTGAGATAAGCTGAAGCCATTTTGCTCAGAGATTATATATTTTTTCTTTGTAAACAGGGAAGCCTACTGCTTTGTAGAGATCTTAGGAAATGAAGAACGATATGAATGTCCTTTCATGACGCCACAAAGGGATCTATTCTGGCCTCACTGTACACCTTCATCTGCACGTTGCTTTCTTTCTTGATACTTGAGATTAAACTGTACAAGATGTTTTGTGTTCCATTTTTTTTTTTTTTACAAGCACGGTCTCACTGTCAGTCTTGGCTGGCCTATCACTCCTTATGTAGACCAGGCTGGCCATGGATCCCCAGAAATTTCCGGCCTCTGCCTCCCGACTGCTGGCTGATGTTTATGTGCCAACACCCCAGGCAAATTGCTCTTTGATAACTTTTGTGTGGTTTTGTGCACGTACATACGGAGGCCAGAGGTTAGAGTCAGGTCTCTAACGCTCAGGGACCATTCTCCACTTTACTTTTTGAGGCAGAGTCTCTCATTGATCTTTGAGATCTCTGGTTTGGTTTGATTGCCACTGATCCTTCTGTCTCTGTCGTCCAGGTACTGGGAAGTACAGGCATTTGCTACCACACCGGCTTTTTATTGTTGAGTCTGGGGGTCAGACTCAGTCCTCCTGTGCTGGGAGGTAAAGTACTAACCAACTGAGCCTTTTCTGCAATCCCACTTTATCATTTAATTCTGTATTATTAAGGCATCATCAGAGACATTAAAACCACATCATTTACTATTAGTGGTGTGTGATATGTAATCATAACCAGGATGCTAGGACTTAATTATATATCGTCATGGTGATGTATAATATAATAATATGCAAATATTCAAATTACCTCTTTTCCTTTTGTATCATTAAATCTCCTTTGAAAACAATACTTTTTCAGTTTTCTAGTAAAAACCTTCAATTTGCATAGAAGGCATTATGATCCCTTTGTATTATTCCAGGGCAACACGAACCATCTGTGACAGCCTAGAGCACTACATGCCCCTCTGTGAGACCCCAGCGCCCCACACACCCCAGTGTGGTCCCATCCTCTCTCCTCTGCTATGGTTATCCTCCTTCTATTTGGATTTCCCATGTCCCAGCAGTCCCCTGTCCTCACGCCCCTACTTTCCCTTCTCCTGCCCTCCCTCCCCATATCTGTCCTACCCTATGTCATTACTCTCAACATTCCTCTTACCCCCACCCTTCAGCTCCTGCCCCCACCCCTCAGCTCCTGCCCCCACCCCTCAGCCCCTCAGCTCTTTTCCCCACCCCTCAGCTTTTGCCCCCACCCCTCAGCTCCTACCCCCTCCCCTCAGCTCTTGCCCCCACCCCTCAGCTCCTACCCCCTCCCCTCAGCTCTTACCCCCACCCCTCAGCTCCTGCCCCCACCCCTCAGCCCCTCAGCTCTTTTCCCCACCCCTGAGCTCTTACCCCCACCTCTCAGCTCCTACCCCCTCCCCTCAGCTCTTGCCCCCACCCCTTAGCTCTTGACCCCACTCCTCAGCTCCTCCCCCTCCCCTAAGCGCTCACCCCCACCCCTCTGCTCTCACTCTGGTTTAGGTCTTCATTTCTTCCTCAGGGGAAATTCCACAAGCCCAGGCCAGCTTCAGTTTCCCATGATGGCTCTGAGGTATTTAGTGCCTCTTGTCTGAACACTAGTGATAACTCTTGTTTTCCAGGACTGACTGGATGTTTCTTCCCTGTTCTCCTCACTACGATATCCCCAGCGCCCAGCAAAGCATGCCATATAGGCAAACCTGCAGAGAAATTTACTAAATGAAAAGATGCAAGTGAGCATGCACCAAGACTCCTCACCATGTCTGCTCACTTCCCAGAGTAAACTCTTTGAACGGCAAGCCAGAGTTGGGGTATGGCCCTGGGGAGGAAGAAATTAGGCTCCAGGGATTATTTTTCCTCCAGTTTCTGCTCTCTGTAGGTGTCTCGAATGAACTGACATCCCCAGTAAAAGTCACATCTGTTAAAGAGTCTACGCAGCTGACTGATAACTGTGAGAGTAGAGAGCTGGATATTACAGGTCCACGGCCAAGTTACCCTGGGCTCTCTGGCTCCCCATTCGTTGCTCACCCAGGTGACCTAATGCCCACTCCTGAGACTATCACGTAAATCCTTTGGAATGTACAAGCAGCTTCCACTAACCCAAAGGTTAGGAAAGTCATCAGGCAAGCCCCAAGGCCTACAACGGACAAGTTCAAGTTGCTTCTACCAAGGTATTTAAGTGCCTTGATTTATGCCTTCCTTTGTTTTGTGATTACAAAAACCCCATCCAATTGTTACCTCATTGGAACACAATATTCCTGGCAACTCGAAACCTTGTTTCTGGGCCATGGTCACTCATATTTGGGATCTGAGTAAACTATCTCATATTCCCTGTGAAGTGAGAGCTGTTTTGCACGGACACCCACGGTCTCACCCTTCAGTGGCCATTGTGATCTGTGGGTCTCAATTGCTACACACCATTCCTGAATTATTACTATACCGGAGCTTGCTTCACTGGTGGGGCTGAGGCTCTGGTCTGGGAGCATCACAGAACTTCCTGGCTGTTTCTTGTTCTTCTCCTCCTACATAATATGGGAAGGATGCCAGGAGCTGGATAGGCCCAGGTCTGCGTCAGGTCAGGTCAGACCCCAGTAATTCAGCATTGCCTGAGCTTAGCCTCTTTCACTGCACCCCCTCCTTCTCCCGGACATGGGTATGTGAGTCTGTGATAACAGCAACGTTGTCTTCATGGTCACTCACTCTGCTCTGGGGTTGGGGATATTCGCCCTGTGACACTAAACCTCCTAGAGCACCCTAAGGATGTCCTTTGGCTTTTTTTCCTCTGTTGATTCTGTTCACCATCTGGAACCATCCACTTTCAGCCTGAAACATCTCCTGTGCTTTCTCTTACAAGGCTCATTCACTAGAAACACCTTCTCCCAGGGCGTGTTTACCTGGGCAGGTCTTTAGTTTTACCTTCTCTCCTGAAGGCAGCATGGCCAGACCTATGATCCTCTTCATCAGGCTTACCCCTGGGTGGGGGTCTCTAGGAGCCGTTTTCTCTACCTGCCTTCAGGATTCTCCCTTTATCTTTGAGCTCCAGTGTTTTGATGAGGGTTTTCCTGTTTGTGGGTCTCTCTGCACCTACCTTCCTCTGAGTTCCCAGTTCCTGTGTAGGAAGCACTGCTGCTTGCTCTCTTTCGAGGTTTCCAGTCATTAAGTCTGGATAACTTCTGTGCTTCTCTCTCTCTCTGCTCCTTCTGGGTCTCCCATTGGGCAAATGCTATTGTGCTTAATGGCATCCTACATTCCTTTGTGGCTTGCTTCGTTTTTCTTATTTTATTTTTTTCTTGCCTCAGCTTGTGTGATCTCTGTCTGTAGAATTTTAAGTTTGTTTATTCAAATCTATTTGAATTGGTTTGGTCTTTTTTTCCCCTTTTGTTCCAATTATTGTACTTTACAAGTCTATAATTCTGGCTTTACCCCTTTTGTTCATTTGACCTCTTTGTTGAGATTCTGTTTGACACGGTGTTACCATCACGCCTTCCCATATGACTTTAATCGCAATTTTCATGAGTTCAGTGAACATTTTTTTTTCTATTTTATTTTGTGCGTGTGGTGTTTGGAAGGTGGGTATTCCTATGAATGTCACGTATGCATGCAGGTGCACACATACATGCAAGTGAAAGCAGGAGGTGAGTGGTAGATGCCGTTCCTTAGTTGCTCAGAGTCTTGATGAATCTGGTTTGCTAGGGAGCTCCAGGGACCTACCCATCTCTGCCTATCTGGCACTGGGATTATAGTCATGCTTCCTGGCTCTTTTTATGTGGGTGCTCTTCAGTGTTAGATCACAGATCCTCTAACTGCTGTTCTTCCCCCTAAACCGGGCCACCCGCTCCTGTAGTCGCTATGCAGGACATTGCAGCTCTCAGAGTTCTTTCTATCCCTGTGCAGTTGCAAGGCAGCCTGCTCCCTACTACCCGGACTCAAGACCACTGTCGTAGTTACTGTTCTATTGCTGTGATGAAACACCATGACTGAGATGGAGAACGCATTTAACTGGGAGTTTGCTTACAGTTTTAGAGGATTAGGCCATGGAAATCATGGTGGGGAAGTATGATGACAGGCAGGCAGGCATGGATAGAGCCGTGGCTGAGAGCTCACATCTTATCCCCAATATCCCAATGTACAGGCATAAAAGACTGCTTTCAACCTCAGCACCAATGCAAAAGCCGAGCTTAGATGTAATCCCTCTGCTGGGGAGCCAGAGAGTGGAGGCTCCCCGAAGCTTGCTGAACACTGAGCTCCAGGGTTGCTTATAAACCCTACCTCAAAACGTAAGTTGGAGAATAGTCAAGGAAGATAGGCACATGAATGCCCAGGTGCACATACATGCACGCGTGTGTGCAGAAGATTCAGGTTGAGTCCTGGCTGGAGGAGAAGGACAACAGGCACCATCACTCTGTACCTCTTGGCATGGAATCACGACTTCCAGGGGTCTACGTATTCTGAGAATGTCCATCCCAGGGCAGAGCTCTTCCTCACAGGCTGGGCTGGAAGGAAGTCCCCAGTGCTCTAACTGTATTTCCAGGGCTTAGATTCAGCAATAGAATTGCTGAATTCCAGGAGAAAGCCCCCAGACTGGGACCTCCAGTGCAAGAAGCCACATGTAGAGCTGCAGTGGAGCCTCTACCTGGCTGAACTGGGACCAGAGCAGGAAGCAGCTTTCTGTTGTGTGGATTTTCTTGAACAGAAGTTTCTTTATTCACTATTTAGGGTTAGAATCATTCCAGAAGCTTATCTTGCTTCCACTATCACCAGCTTCACTATGGAGTATGTCGTGGAGTCCCCACCAACTCACACACCATCAGGCTAAATGTTGAATAAATCTATCTATCTATCTATCTATCTATCTATCTATCTATCTATCTATCTATCTATCTATCTATCTATCAATCATCCATCTATCCATTTATCATCTATCTATCATCTATTTATCCATCCATCTATTATCTATCTATCTATCTATCTATCTATCTATCTATCATCAATCATCTATCTATCCATCTAGCTATTATCTATCTATCTATCTATCTATCTATCTA
>NW_004949125.1:1456211-1470719 GCF_000317375.1 Microtus ochrogaster | reverse complement strand
TTCCAGAAGCTTATCTTGCTTCCACTATCACCAGCTTCACTATGGAGTATGTCGTGGAGTCCCCACCAACTCACACACCATCAGGCTAAATGTTGGATAAATCTATCTATCTATCTATCTATCTATCTATCTATCTATCTATCTATCTATCTATCTATCTATTTTTGAGGCAGGGTATCACTATGTATCTCTTGCTGACCTGGAACTCACTATGTAGATTGGGTTGGTCATAGAAATCACAGAGTCGCAGAGATCAAACTGCCTCTGCCTCCCTGGTGCTGGGATTAAAGGTGTGCACCACCACATCCTCTTTGTCCTCTGATTTGTTAATACTTAATTTTCAACAAGTCATCCCTCTGATTTTTCTTATTTTAGCAACAGCACAAACAGAAGAAAACAGTCTGTTCCGTTAAGGTCAAGCTATACGAAACTGACACTATCCATTTTCCTTTATAAGAATAGCTATTTTGTGTGGCCTTCCCCACTCTATCCCGAGCGGATCATGCTATATTCTTTAATCTTCAGAACTCAATGAGGTAGCTAGGATAATTATCCCAGCTTTGCAGGCAAAGCAAACCTTTACAAGGGAGGTTAAGTGATTTGTCAAGTGACTGACGGCTAGTACACAGCACACCTGGGATCCAAACTCTAAGCAGGCTCCAGGGCTTACGTTTCCAATCACCACAACACAAAACACCTCAAATCACCGATTTATCAACCAACATTAGACTTTTCTGGAGGGATGAATCATTTGTGAACCCCAATGTGTATTTCTCACCTGCTCCTCCCATTCCTAAGCTATGTTTTGTGTGCATGCAATGTATGTTTGTGGCTATGGGTACAAATGCCCATGCATACATGGAGACCAGGGGAGGACATCAAATGTCCTTCTCTGTCACTTTCCACTCCATTCTCTTGAGAAAGGGCACCTACCTGGCTGAACGCAGCCAGCAAGCCCACAGTCCTCCTGTTTCCGCCCGCCACAGTGCTGGTGTTAGAGGTACCTGAGCTCATACCTAGCTTTGTATGCACAGGTCTTTGTGTTTGTGCAGTAGAGGCCCTTGACCCACTGAGCCGTCTTCCCCAGCTCTTATTTGTCCCCTTTATCTTTGCAACGCTCTTACTGCTACTTATCACAGCTAATTATACAGGGTAGAAATCCCAAACAATGTTAAACAGCAGTGGCACTCGTGGAAGTTCTCCCAGGGAGCTCCTTGGTGATGACAGATCAGTCACTGAATTTGACAGAAGGGTTGATAAATCTGCACACACAATCAGTCTACACACACACACACACACACACACACACACACACACACACACACTCACCAAAGCCTCATTCAAGCTAGTGCAAATTAAACAGTTTATAGCCTAGGCAACTACTGTGTTATTCTTACTCTCCATATTGCGATATAGTTAAACAAGATGCTAACACCAGGAGAAGCAAGGAGCAAGGGGAGAGTCCACAGGCTCTGTGCATTGTTTTTGCAATGAGAGAGTCCACAGTCCAAAGCCGCTAATGACACCTAAAGTGGGCTCTTAATCTACCTGACATGGATGTGACATTAGTGCTGTAGGACTTCGCTTCTAACTAACTGCTGTTGACTTAAGAAGTAATAATTTATGACCCTGAATATTCACCCAAATGATCGGCAAACTGAGCTGTGACACTTGAGGATACAGCAGATTTCCCCAAACCAATCTGAAAGAATCAGTAGGCTGGATAAGACAGTATTTCAAAGTCAAAAATGACATTCAGCAACATATGGAACCACGTTGCAGAAATTAGGACAGATCATTTACAAATGCTCACCTCTAAAACAAAAATACCACTAGCAGACACCATAGCCAGAGGGCACACTTCAAGCTGCCATGCGCTGCCATGTTGTGTCATTGCTTCCTCCCCTCCCCTCCCTTCTCCTCTTCCTCTCCCTTTCCTCTACTTTCTCCCCTTTTCTTTGCCCTCTTCTTCTCCCTTCTTCCCTTCCTTTCTTCCTAGGCAGGGCATCACTATATATCCCAGGCTGGCTTAGAACTCATGAGCTTCCTGCCTTATCAATACCCCAGCACACACACACACACACACACACACACACACACACACACACTGATAAGCATTTGTTGATCCTGGGTGTTAACCTGGATGGAGAAACCCAGGTCTTGGCATGAATCTGCTACTCTGCCATATACGTAGCTAATGAAGCAATGTTGGAGGCACCAGAACCAGAGAGAGGCAAGGTTGACCCGGATCAGATAGACAGGCTGGATTTGGAGTGGCTGCCAGCCTCTGTTCAGAGTCCTTGTGAAAAGTATGCTGGCTGGGGTGGGAGGGGAAAGCTGCTGATTTGGGGTGTCATATCTCTCTCTTCCCAGGCTGCTGGCTCACTGAACAGAACACAGCTGGATGATTTCAATCCCTGTCTCAGCTCTGTGGCATCTGTGGTGACGGGCGGGCCCTATGAACTCTGGTGTTTCGGTTACAGAAGGGTGGCCCCTGATGGTATTGACACAATGTTCCAGCAAAGGGTTTTTACATATGTGTTCTAAGTCTGGAAGGAATGACTCTTAGTTGAACACTGTCAGTGTCCACTCATAGCACAGGGATGGTCACCTCCTGGCTGCTCTAACTCTAGTTATGCCTTTCTGCAATAGCATCTGGGTAGGATTTCCCCACACCATGTCCCTCAGGTCACCTCTTTATAATGGCTTCTTATCCATAAGATAAGATAATGGTGGCATGCGTGGACACAAATTCCTGCAAAGAAAACACACAGGGCTCCTCCAGAGGTTGAGTAGAACTTCAGTGATTGTGGAGAGGTGAGAATATTGCAGGTCCAGCACATCCAGTTATAAATTATTTGGGGGTATCCTAGCCCCTCAAGAGCTGTTTATTACCTACCTCTGTATGTGTCTGTGCTGGAGAGTTTTATGTCAACTTGACACAAGCCAAGACCATCTGAGAGGAGGGAGCCTCAGTTAAGAGAATGCCTCTATTAAGGTAAGAGGCACTCCTGGAAGGCATTTTCTAAATTAGTGATTGATGGGGGAGGTTTCAGCCTATTGTGGGTGGTGCTATCCCTGAACTGGTGGGCAAGGGTTCTAGAGGAAAGCAAGCTGAACAAGTCATGGGGAGCAAGTGAGTAAGCAATCCTTCTACCACCTCTGTATCCGCTGTTGCCTCTAGGCTCCTGCCCTGCTTGAGATCCTGTCCTGTCTTCCTTTGGTGATGGACTATAGTGTGGAAGTGTAAGCCAGATAAATCCTTTCCTCCCCCACTTGCATTTTGGTCATGGTGTTTCATCACAGTGATAGAGACCCTAACCAAGACAGTGACCTCACATCCATGGGGCTTTTGGGCAAATCCTTTGAGGAGGTACAAGCAGACTCTGGCTTCCACCAACCCAAAAGCTAAGAATGTCCCAAGCCAGCATCTGAAGCCATAGCAGAGGTGACCCTATTCCACTGTAACCCACCCACCTATGGTTTCCACTAGTGTGTTTTAGAGTGTCTTGTTTATGATGACTGCCTTGCTCTGTTAACATACAATCTTCACAAAACTCCACGTTGGAACATGTGACCTCGAGTGACCTCCTTTGTGTCCCAAGGCCACAACCACTCAGATCTGGCTACAAGGTCAACTCTTTCTACCCCCTTCGAGGTGAGAGTTGTGTTTTAGTGTCAGGAGTACAACTCTCCCGTGATGTCCACTATCAGTGCTGAGCACACACCAAGCGCCAGGCACACAGCGATAGAGAATCAGGAGATTTCTGTCCCACATGCTTATTCTGCTAAAGTAAAATGAGACTGGACAGTCATTGCTCTAGAAGAAGCCTTCATCTAATCCCCGGAGCTTGTTGTCTCTTCTTGTGACTAAATTAAGGGTGACCTCTAGGGCTGGGGTTATGGCTCAATTGCTAAAGAGATTGTTATACAGGTATGAGGATCTGAATTCAATCCAAGAATTCATATATAATAGCATAGCACGGGGCACATGCTTGCAATCTTAGCACTGTGGATGTAGTCTTCTTGGGGCTCACTGGCCAGCCTAGCCTAGTCAGCGAGTTCAAGGTAAAAGTGAGAGATTGTCTCCAAAAAAGCAAGGGAGCCAATGCCTGAACAATACCCCCGAAACTGAGCTCAGACCTCCACATGACCATAGGCATGGTAAGCACACTAGCACACACATGGATGTGCCCCCCCCCACTTGGTGGACACTGTTACAAGGATTATGGGGCTGTACATGGAAGGTGACACGTACAGAGAGTGAAGAGGCCATGCTGGGAGAATGGTTACATGTGCAGTGCTGGGCTCAAAGCCTGGAGCCTGCCCTAGAGGAGCACTCCTAGCTTTGCTACCAAGGTGGAGGCATACACCTGCCCAGAGGCTCTGAAAACACCCCCATCTCTAACTCTTCTGCTGTCCCTCTAGGCAGAAACCCAAGGGAGGAATTCTTGGAAGCTCTCCCCTGCACAGGTCCCCCATTGCCTTTCCATGCTAATACGCTCTCCACAGCACACTCTGTTTCACTAGTTCTCTCCTGTTGCACACGCACTTACATTCCTGCACACCTGCTTTTATAATACACACCGTGTGTCGCAGGGTGGGAAGCTCATGCTCAGGGATAAGTGGGGGAATTGTGTCACCTCAAGTGTGAATGCAGTCTGTCAAGGCTGGGAATGAGCAATCCTGCAGACAATCAGTCTTCATGCTTGACACCCCCCACCAATGTGTTTGGTCTTTCTTTCTTTGCCACAGATTTATTTCTTTCTAGTGTCTTTCACCGAGGATCTATTTTCCATAACCAGTCTCTCTGGCGTTTAGCCAGCAATGCGCTAGACTTATGGGGGGAAGGAAACTCTTCCACCAACGCAGGCTCTCTGACTGCATCTGCAAAGTGAACCTGCAACAGTAAGTTTGGAGAAAAGCAAACAATGTATTTAATGCTAAGAGTCTTGTATGGAGGTTGGAATACAACTCAGTAGTCAAGCCCCTGCCTGGAATCCCCCAGTGAGGGGCTGGGGTGTGGCTCAGTGGTAGAGCACCTGCCTAGAATCCCCCAGTGAGGGGCTGGGGTGTGGCTCAGTGGTAGAGCACCTGCCTGGAATCCCCCAGTGAGGGGTAGTAGTAGAACACCTGCCTGGTATCATCCCCAGAACACACGGAGAAAAGAAAATACTTTTACGTGAGGTTCATGGGAAGAGCAGTAAACTCTAGAGAGTTGTTTTCATAGAGCTTTCTCAACCATTTAGAAAAGGAATGAAAATTTTAAAGAGAAATGCCAGAGCACAAGGAGGGACTTAAGAAACAAGAGGAAGGTCGCAGCAGGGGGAAAGGTTAATGGTGGCCAGGGGCAGGTGCCAGCGCCTCCTCTCAGTACCAGCCCATCTCAGCACTAAGGCTAGTGGCCTTCTCTGGGATCTCTTTAGGGGAGGTGAGGTCAGGAGAAAGCCTTCTCCTGGGCACCATGTGTGTTTTCAGCAGCTACGTACAGACAGGGAAGTCATCCCACATTGGTTTTCTCTAGCCTATTCTCATCCACCTTCTTTAATGTCACAGACTCTGACAGAGACACATAGGACACCAAGGAAGACAGATTGGGGGTGGGGGTGGGGAAATAAAGGACGCTAAGATGGACAGGTGGCTGAATAAGACAGATAGACAAAGCAATATTAAAACTGCCCCCAAATTAGTGTTTCACTTTTGTATTTTAAGCATTCCTTTTGAAATCTATAAAAATACATGCACGGATACATGCATTTCACAATCATGCATGAGCTGCAGCCAAGAAAACACCAGCAGCAGGCTCAGAGCTTAAGAGTTTGTAATGCTTAAAGAGAACCTGAGTTTGACTCTCTGTTTCCTACTCAGGCAGCTCACAGCTACCCCAAAATTCCAGCTCCAGGAGATCCACCATCCGCTTCCGGGTTCCACCAGTGCCGGCACTCACATGTGCACAGATCCCCACATAGACACATGCTCACACACATAATTAAAAAATAAAAAATGAATTTATGAAAAGGACCTGCAGAGATGCTGAGTTGCAAAGTGCTTGCTTTGACATCATAACAATACCCCAGCGTCTCTATAAACAAGCCAGACTTATTGGCACACTGTCAGCACTGGGGAGGTGACCCCCGGGGCTTTGGACTAGCCAAACTTGCCTAATTGGTCAATGAGAGAACCTTGTCTCTAAAACAAAGAGAACAGCATGTGAAGCATGACAACTCGAAGCGGTCCTCTAGCTTCTACGTCTGCTATAACCACAAGGATGCTCTTACACACTCACCTCACACCCACCCCCACCCCCATGCGCATGCACGGAATTAATAGTACAGCTAAGAGAGCTGAATGTTGGTATTGACTAAATCTCTTTCTCTGGTGTGTGTGTGTGTGTGTGTGTGTGTAGTGTGTAGTGTGTTTGCAGAAGCCAGTCACTACTTTTTCTTTGGTTTGCACAATACAGGTCAAATGTCCTCCTGATCTGAAAATCTTGAATCCAAAATGCCTAAAAATTTGAAACTTGGGGCTGGAGAGATGGCTCAGCAGTTAAGAGCTCTGTCTGCTTTTTCAGAGTACCCCAGGTTCAATTCCCAGCCACCATGCAGCAGCTCACAACTGTCTGTAACTCTGGTTCCAGAGGATATGACACCCTCACACGGACATACATGCAGGCAAAACAATGCATATAAAATTAAATAAATCTTTAAAAAAATGATGAAATTTGAAACCTTTCAAGCACCAAAATGACATTGGAAATGTTTCATATTTTCAAGCATTTTGAATTTTAACTTTTCAGAGTAGGGATATTCTGCCCATAAATCCACAATGTGTGCAGATCCCAGCATTTTAGATGAGGGTTATCCACCGTGCCCACCCCTGTCTTCCAGAGCCTCCATTGGTGCACCAGTGAGATGTGGAGATGGGCTAAAGGGATTGGAAATGGAAAGACCAGGCTCCTAGCTTGAAAACTTTATGTAATTTACACAAATCTGCATGGTGAGTTAAAAAAGCATAGATCTGCAATATTCAAGTTAATTAGGGCAAACTTATTTAATATGAATCCAATATTCAAGAATAACACAGATAAAATACAGAGCCATTTAAATAAACCAATTGTTTTAATCATTTCTTGATTAGGATAGCTAAAATAAGCTTCACAGACATATGGCAGTGCCAGCGGGGTGCTGGTTCCCACACTGTGACTGTGGGGAGCAGAGTGAAGGCAGGCAACAGCCCTAGAGCTGGGCTGACAAAGCTGCAGACAATAGCAGCCTTGGGGCTCCACTCCAGGAGGGGAGGCAGCCGAGGGCTTCCTAAAGGGCTGGGCGCACCAAAGCCTCAAGCTGGGACCTCAAACACTCCAGCCATTCAGTCCTGGATGGCTGAAGGAGAGAACCCCAGACACTTCTTAACTTTTCTCTTAGCACTTAGGCAACTGGAGCTCAGGGCTGCTTGCTGCCTGTCACTTGCAGAAGACCTTGAGCAGAGAGAGAGAGAGACAGGAACTGAATCTTTAGAATTGCCCTTTGCTGAGAGCCATTCATCGGAGAGGCCAGTGGGTCAGTATCCTAAATATCTGACTACATCTCATCTCCAGTGATGAGTCCTAGCGGGGAGGGGAAGGACAGGCAGTCAATCATCTCAGAGCTGTTGGTCTGCTCTGGAACACGGGTTAGGAGACATGTAAAGTCTATGCACCTCCTTTCAGCCCTGGCCCCCTCACTCTGCACGTCTGGACTCCAGCACTGCATGAATCACGGGGTCTAGTTAGAGCCTGCTCTTGTCATCCTTGTCATCCAGGGAACCTGGGCTGGGAGCGTTAACACAGAACAAGCATGGTAACCCATGAGTACCGATTCCTTCCTATGATGAGGGACACTGGTGTGTCTTTATAATATGCAAAATGAAAGTACCCCTAGCTGTCCCTTCTATCTCTTGTCATTAAGAGGGGACACAGCCCATTCATCCACCCAGTATGAGTAGGTGTTCAGGTGAAAGCCAAGTTCTCTCAGTACACACACCCTTCACTCCATCAGGTCCCAGAGGGAGGCATAGGCATATCCAACACAAAGCATATTCTTGAGCCCATTCCTGCGCAAAGTGACCCTTCTCTGTGTCCACACCTGATTGCACCATCAAAGACTCCTCAAAGAGGGAGCTAGAAAAGGTGGAGCCCAGCCTTCTAAGAATGAACACACAGACAATCAATAAGAACTCCAGAAGAACCCACATATCCAAAACTCTAGAAATCAGTCAAAAGTCTACAACTGTTTATTCAAGACAAACATAAATTCTACTGAGAAACAGCAGATCATGGTCAGTTTGAATCACCCCACACCATAGCTCTCTTCCTGGTACAACATAACCTATAAAAACCAACATTCTGGCAACCACAGAAGCTGTGAAACCCAAAGCCACTGGTGGGACCAGGAAGGAATTGCTAATCTCTGACCTGTTAAGAGGCTCCCTGGGAAAGCTGCGCTCTTAGGGCTTGCCTTTATTTGACCCAAATCAGAGCTTACTTAGTACAAAAAGCCCAGCCTTAGGGAGTTAGTTACAAACAATCAGTGACAATTGTTCAACACTATAGCTGCCTGCAGAGTCACACCAGTCAGGGCTAACACATGTCTGCCCATCAAGTCTATAAGAGGAAGCTGAAGAATGGCATGTGTAGAGGAGACAGTCTGTAAAACCTCTGACATACCTGAGGTATTAGGACAGCATGCACATGTGCAGGGCTATGAACATACATAGAAAAGACCTAAAATAGTCCTGACGTTGCCCCTCTGGTTGATCTGTGTCTCTGCACAGCAAGAGGGGGGGGAGGGTTAGTGCTAGGGATGTAGCTCAGTTACTAATTTGTTTGCTGTGTAACTGTGAGGACTGGAATTCAATCCCCAACACACATAAAAAGGCAGGGCACCATGGCACTTTCATAAACCCAGCATTAGGAAGCAGACATGATAGGATGGTCCCTGAGGTTCATCCCTCAGCATCTAGCTGAACTGGTGAGCTACAAATTCAGTGGGAGATTCCGTCTCAGAAAAATAGAGGAAGAAAACTGTTTTAACCTGATGGCCTACACATGCACACATGTGTCCACATACATCTTCTAGAATACACACAGAAGTGGAAGGTTGAAACTGCCTGTCAACTTTCAATACACACTTTGGCACATGAGAACCCATGCCCAAAGCTCTTGAGGAGTTTTTGGACATCTCTGACCAGGCTTTAGGAGACTACCACCTTAAACTAATCAGGAACTTTGCACACCGAAGAAAGGCAGAAAGGGCTAGCAAGATAGCTTGGTAGGTAAAGATGCTTGCCACCAAGGCTGATAACCCAAGTTCCATCTCCTGAACCTACATGGTAGGATAGCATAGTCTCCCATAGGTTGACCTTTGCCCACGGTCCATACACATGCACACATGTATACACACAAATAATAATTACACAGATAATTAGTTCAGGAAGTTGTTTAGCAAACAGAAGCATCATAAACAATATGTACTCAGGAGCATAGGGTATCTGACTTCCAAATCTGCCACAACCCATTATTAAATATTTGATGTGGGATTCCCCTCTGTATGCTGTGAATACCATTGATTAATAAAGAAACTGTCTTGAGCCTGTGATAGGGTAGAATAGAATTAGGCAGGGAAAACTAAACTGAATTCTGGGAGAAGGAAAGTGAAGTCAGAGAGAAGCCATGGAGCAGCTAGCAGAGACAGACATGCTAAAACTTTGCTGGTAGGCCACAACCAGCAAATTAAAACCAGTGATTAATTAACAGATTAATGGAGATGGGTTAAATTAAGATATAAGAGTTAGCCAATAAGAAGCTAGAGCTAATGGGCCAAGCAGTGATTTAAATAATATAGTTTCTGTGTGATTATTTTGGGGCTGAGCAGCCGGGAACAAACAAGTGGCCTCCTATAACAAATTGGCACCAATATGGCTAAGTACACTTAAAACCTGAAAGGGTTTGGAAAGGAATTCTAGACACTACAAAACAAAGTTTAGCCACATTCTTCCCCCTGGACGGGCTTTGCTTGCTGGCAGCATACTGAGGCTCCTTTAAGAGAGGATTTCCTAGGCTGGAGAGATGGCTCAGAGGTTAAAAGCATTGCCTGCTCTTCCAAAGGTCCTGAGTTCAATTCCCAGCAATCACATGGTGGCTCACAACCATCTGTAATGGGGTCTGGTGCCCTCTTCTGGCCTGCAGGTATACACACAGACAGAATATTGTATACATAATAAACAAATAAATATTTTTAAAAAAGAGAGGATTTTCTGATTCAGTGGTAGCAGAAAAAAAGCCGTGATTTTGAAATTCCGGCTTTCTGGAGGTATGACTATGAAGCATTTAAATAGGGTTTATGAATAGAGTGCTACAACTTGCTTAATGACAACATAGACTGGCTGTGTGCCAAAAAATGGGGCTGTGAACTTCGCTCTCAGAGGCAGCAAACAGATCTGCCATGTTGGACTGGGCGGAGCAAGTAGGGAGTGCCATATTTCCCCTAGCAATGGTGTAGCTTAAGTTTTTAAGAAGCACTTAGCATTTTAAGGAGCTATCCTGGTCAGAAAAGGATGACACAATAAGGACAAATTCAGACATAAAAACCTCCCAATGGGTCACAGTGTGTTTGAAAAATATACATAAGCTTGGGAGAGAGAAGATAAAGAGTACAGAGAGTCATAAAAGGAAGTAAAGAGACATAATACAGACAGTCATAGATTAAAGGAGTAAAGGTAATAAATATTAAAAAGTAATAGACTCAAATAAGCCATGTAAAGATGTAGAATACACAGAAAATCTAGATTATGTATACTATTGTGTTTTCATTGAATTTTTTGACTGCAGAGAGACATTTGATACTGGGGACTGCTAAGCTACACCAACATATACATTTTAAAGGTATCTTGAATTCAAAATATAGGTCTAAGGATATGTTGCTTTAGAAAAAAAGGTTCTTCTTTTGTTTCCACAGAGGATGAGAACCTGTAGATTCATACCAGGCTAATGTGGTTTGAAGCACCAAGATACCCTGAAAGGTCACCATGAACATCCCCAAAAATTACTTCACCCAACAAAAAGCAGGAAGCAGTTTGGAGAGAACTACACCCATATTCCCAAATATTGTTTATAAATGTTTGTTTACATTTAAAGGGGGATATGTTATAAAGATTTGCACTGGTATGGATCTTGCTTTATTGGTACAAATTTAAGGTCAATTTCATTATATATATATTTTTTTCTGCTCTTGATTAAGGTATTGTGTTTGTGTAGCTCATTTAAAAATGTAATGTATAATTAAGAAATATAGGTTAATAGATAATCATATATAATAGTCAAGCTTGTAGTCATATTAGGTAGATTTTCTAGATATACAGAGATGTATTTCAGATAGATAGGTATTCTTGAAACCTTTCAAAGATTACAGAATATGGTATTTAAAATGTTTTAAGAATTTAGGACTTTTCATGACAATGAAACACATCTGCTCCTGGCAGCACCAATTTCTTCAAGAAGAAAATGGGCATCGAAGAGGCTCCTTATGGAGTTGGTTAGCCATTTGGGCAAGAAACTGCTCTTGCCTGGACTGCTTGATGAACTGGACATGTAGGACCCACAGAGAAATGACTGCTGAACTTGCCTAAAGGTGAGACAGACCTTTGGGTTTCCTGCTTCATGAAATAGAAAGAGTCTGCTAGACATTCTTCAGAACACAGAAGAAAGTGACTGACAAATTGCCAATATAGGCAGAACTTTCTTTGAAATTTCCTGCTTCATTGAGAAGTCTGATGACTACTATGGGCCTGTAGGCTGAAGATGGATCCCTCAGCAGTACAAAAGAACTTAGGGTGACTGACCAGGCAGTGAGATATCTCTGTCAATTATAGAGTTTTGGAAGTTGTTGACAATGCATTTCCTGTTTACTTAGGTAATATTATATACTTCTGGAGACTTTGATGGAGTTGAAGAATTTATAGTTACAGTTTTCCTTAGTTATGATAAAAGATAATAAGATAATATAGATATAAATATTATAACTGTAATTCTTGCTTGATAACTGTTTTGTTATATGTAATTTTACTATCTTAAACAGAAAAGGGGAGGTGATATGCTATTCCCCTCTGTATGCTGTGAATAATATTGGTGAATAAAGAAACTGCCTTGGCCTATTGGTAGGGCAAAACTTAGGTAGGCGAGGAAAACTAAACTGAATGCTGGGAGAAAGGAGGCAGAGTCAGAGAGAAGCCATGGAGCAGCCGCCAGAGACATACGTGCTGAAACTTTGCTGGTAGGCCACAACCTCGTGGTGTTGCATAGATTAATGTAGATGGGTTAAATTAAGATGTGAGAGTTAGCAAATAAAAAGCTAGAGCTAATGGGCCAAGCAGTGATTTAATTAATACAGGTTCTGTATGATTATTTCGGGTTTGAGCTGCCAAGCAGTCAGAATAAACAAGTGGCCCCCTTACAACACATGTTTAGTTTTCAGAAAGTCTAAATGAGATATGCAAAAACATGGATAATGTGCCCTGGACTGGAATGAACAGCAGTTAATAGACACCATCTCTAGCGGAGCTATTGGACTTCCCTGACAAAACCTTTAAATTAGCAATCACAGGTATATTTTCAAAGTCAAAAGAATCAATTTCTGAATACCTCTAGGCAAGCATGAAAACCATGTTTCCTTCCCCAGTACTAAATGCTAATTGAAGAAGCCAAGCAAGGCTGATAGACACAGCTGTTGGAACACAGGGGGCTGAAGACAAGGACTCAAAGTGGGCACTCCCAGAAACACTGCAGCAACTACAGCGCACTTCTGTCTCCAGAGCGGGGAGCTCTGGAGAGAAGGTGGGTGGCTGTGATCCAGGTCCACAGAGCAGGCCTGCATATGTGTGTGCTGGTCGATCTATTATCTGTGCTTTCTACAAATCAGCCATGCAGAGGCGCCCTGAAGACAGTCTCAGTGAAATAGTGTAGGGCAGCCAGCTGCATGGCCTCGGGAGACTTCCTGACATAGTTCTCACATTATCCTGGAGAAAGACCCTCAGGCTGGAGAAATGGCTCAACAGTTAAGAGCACTAGATGTTCTTCTAGAGGATCTGGGTTCAATTCCCAGCACCTACGTGGCAGTTCAGAGCTGCCTGTAACTCTAGGATCTGACACTCTAACACAGACATACATGCAGGCAAAGCACCAATGCCCATAAAATAAACATAAACAAATTATTAGAAAAAAGAAAAACTTTTAGACAAAGCAACATACATTATATTTGGTTCATGTGACCTGCATTGAGACAGAGTGGTTAAGTTCAAAGATGCTTTAAAGACGTTACAGGTCAAACACCTCTATAGTTCCTACTGAACTGCTTAATGTCTTTTTAATCCCCATGAAGCAACTTGCTTAGACAAGTGACAGACCAAAGCCCAAGGATTCCCAGGATCTGTTGATAGAAACTGAGTTATGTCCCCAGACTCCAGTGTAACTTCTGATCAGAGAAAGTCTTTTTCCACCTTAGGAAGGAAGACCATCTAGAGAAGAGAGAAACAACAAGTCGACGACACATTGGCACTCTCTGGGCTGGGGAGGAGGCTCAGTGTGTGAAGCCATTGCAGCACAGTCGTGAGGACCATCAGTGTCCAATAGCTACCACCTACACAAGTGCTGGCTGGGTCCAAGGCCCATAAGTAATCCCAGCGGTCTAGGCTAGCTAGCCAGACAGGAGAACTTCCTCTCACTTCAGTGCTTAGGCTCTTTCCACACCCTTCCTGGGCTGCTTTTGGTGGGAGTGTTTCACCATAGCAACAAAAAAGAAACAGAAACACACCTACAAGCATATGCACACACACGCACATACATACACACACACACACACACACACACACACATCTTTAAAGACACTGTCCATCCCGACATAGCATTGTAACTGAAAGCTCGGGGCTGCCTCTCCATGCTCTGCTGCAGCTGGGGGTCCTGATCTGGAGGGTTTGCATCCTCTTGAGCATTGACTCACACCTCATGGAGTGTGCTCCTGGACATTTTAGGGCTTCAATTAAACCCATGAGGAGACACACATGAGGATTAATTAGTACGTGCCTCTTGGGCTCTTTGAGTGAGTCCCAAGGAGAAAACAAAGAAATGTGTTGTTAGCAAGGAAACAAAAGTGTAATTATTACCACTGATCACAGGGGAATGTGTGAATAGAAATGGGGGTGCGTGAGTACGGCTGGCGACTCTATGAACAGAAGCTGTATGAAGTGGGAAGGGACCATGCGGTCCAGGCCTTGGAGTTTTGTTTGGCATGCTTCACCTCACTCTAATCTCCAAATCTCACGTCTGTGGCTCAGTGGAGGAAACAGGCACACACTTGTTATTTACACGTGTGGCAAACATCTCTGCACGCCTGCGTTCAGGGCAGCTTGAAAGCCAGTGGTTTCCCCACACTCTGCTGATAAAATCGCGCAAGGAATTTTGATGGGACCTTGATGGGG
>NW_004949125.1:1447343-1454481 GCF_000317375.1 Microtus ochrogaster | reverse complement strand
GGCACCACTAACCCCCAGAACAAGGAAAGCCAGCTGGAGGCCTGAGCGTCACTGCAGATAGACAGTCCTTCCTTCACTGTTCCATGTCAAACATGAAGTTAGCAGGCGATGGTTCACCACGAGGACTCCCTCGCTCCTCTCCCTGTGTCTGCATGCTTCTTTAGTTCTGTTTATGTGACCATGCTGTGTTAGGATGTCATCTGCCTTCCTAAGGTTCCTATCGTCGTCACAGGAATGAGCTGGCAGAACCACTAGAGACAGGGACCCAGTGATCCCTTAAAGCATCACATATGGATGCCTGCTGTGGCAGATCTCAACCACAGGACTGAAACACAGAGGTGATCAGCTCTGAAGGGGCACCAGGAACATGAAAGAACAGGGTGGTGGTTGAACTTCTGGTATTCAGAGGCTGCCAATCCCCTTGCCAAGTTTTAGCAGCTATGGCAAAGCAAAGGCATTACTGGCCCTGATGGGTCTCTAGGTAGCCACAAGCTTCCTCCCACGGGCACTGGGCTTGGTCACGTGACTTAGTTCTGCCACAATCTTGACCTTATTTTGTTTGTTTGTTTGTTTGTTTTTTAAGACAGGGTTTCTCTGTAGCTTTGGTGCCTGTCCTCTTGTAGATCAGGCTGGTCTTGAACTCACTCTCAGAGATCTACCTGCCTCTGCCTCCTGAGTGCTGGGATTAAAGGTGTGTACCACCATTGCCTGGCTTACAACCTTGACTTTACAAAACACTACTATCTCTGGGCTTTCTCTCTTGGACTCAGCGATGGGAAACATATTCACTGGGACCTTGTAGAATTTAAGAGGAGACAGGTAAGAGAAATCTGGGGATGGCTGGCTGATATCTCTGAGCAGCCATCCCTGGTCACCCTCCCATCTTTGGCCAATCAATACTCCACCAATCAATAGACTTGTGACAAAAACCAAAGCTAATCTTTGAGGTCACCAAAGTGGAGTGGTTTGTTACAAAGAAAAGGGTAACTGATATACCACACAATCAATGCAGAAGTAGAGGATTAAAGCTGAGAAAGAAATCTACCGAGTGTTTCCAGGACTGGGGATAGATATCACTTAGTAGGAAGGACAGTTGCACAATCATAAAACTTGGCTTCAAATACCCAGGACCCATGTCCAGGCTGGGTGTCATGGCTTCAACCTGTAACCTCATGCTGGGTTTTCCAGGACAAGCAGATCCATATTTATACCAAACACACACACACACACACACACACACACACACACACACACACACACACACACACACACACACTGTGAGGGGGAGGAGAGAGAGAGAACGCACACACAGTTCTGAGGTTCATTTTGAACCTTGAGCCAGATGTATGATCTCAAAAAGACTGACAGCAGAGCCAGGAGAAGGTCTCCAGTGGGAGCCAGAGTTTGGAGGACCAGCTGCCAGAAGGCCTGGGCCATGGCCTCTCTCTCCACTGTCTCCCTCATTCTATCTGAAGCTCTTCCAGTTGGCGGCCTCTTCGTTTGTTTGCTCTAGGGAGTTTCCTGGAAGGAATGAGGTTCTTCATTTTGCCTGTAAGGAAAACTAAGCTAAGACCTGGATGCCTTGCCATCACTGGCTCACTTCCCAGAGCACAGGGCCATTTGTCACCTCTCCCTCCAGGTCCCACTGCCAGGATACTTAATCTTCCACTGGGCTCTTCCCACTGGCATGGCCCTCTGTCTTCCTCCGAGAGCCTTGTCCTGTGCATCTCTGTCACCCTTTGCATCCTCCCCTCCCATCATCCCAAAGGGGGCTCTCACAGATGTTACCACCAGACTCAGAGGTTTGACAACATTTCAGCTCTGTTCACGGGCCTCACTCCAAGACTCCTGGTCTCTTAAGGACTGGAGAAAACAAGTCCACAGTGTAGCTATTGGATTTGAGCTTCAGGAGACTGAGCAAGAAACCCATGGTAGAGCCCTGTCAGTGTAGTGGTCACTGGGGGTGACTCCAGAAAGCCCTCCCATCCCTCCGTCAGAGACTTTTGTCTAGTGGCTGTTCCTCATGCTGTCTGTCTGTCTTAGGATTGTACTGCTGTGATAAAGTACCACAACCAAGGCGATCCATAGAAGAGTTGATCTGGGCTTACTGTCCCAGTGGGATAGGAATTCATCATGGCAGGACATCACAACAGCAGGCAGGTGTTAGAAATTGCTGAGAACTCACATCTCAAACAGCAAACAGGAAGCAGAGAGAAAACTGGGAACCTGAAAGCCTGTCCTAGTGACATAATTCTGTTAGCAAAGTGTCCTAAGCCTTTCCCCAAAATGCCACCAACTGGGGACCACGTATTAAGATACCCAAGACTCTGGGGGTCATCTCACTGAAACCACCAGCTTAACAACAGCTCCTGAGCCTGTGGAATTCTCATCTTGACTCATATTTCCTTCTAGAGTCCACCAAACTACATGCATTCAGCACTATCTGCAGGCTGAATAAATAAATAACGAGATAACAGGCTACATATGCACACAAACATGCACTATGAATGGCAGGATCCACAAATCTGGGACTCTTTTAAACACACTTTAAATCTACAGAGGCATGCGTGTGTGTGTGTGTGTGTGTGTGTGTGTTGCTCTGTTGTGTGTGCATTCCGTTGCTGTATATACACTCAGTGATGGAGTGGGGCTCCTTGAATGTTCTGATCTTCACACTGAAACAGGGGGGCTCAAAGCACTGTCCCACAAATCAGGTGCAATCTTAGGCCAACCAGAAACTACAGCCAATTTTAGGGCCATCAGGTTATCTTAAGGTGTAGGGGAAGATACCCCAGTCACCAACTGTGCTGCTGCTGCTGACTCTGTGCGGTGGTGGAATTAACAGCATCCCTGGCTTCAATTCACAAGATACTAATGGCAGTCCTGTATACAACTAAAGACAGTAGTCACTGGAAGTATTGCTGAGGAGGTGGATCATTTCTTTAACTCTGCAAACAGCACAAGGGCACCCTGCCACACAGCCACTTCACAGTGCAGTGTCTCCTAAGATCTGTGTCCATCTGAGCTCACAGATCAATACTTAGATAGACTTTACCTGCTTACACAAATCTATTAATTTTTTCTTCTAAGTGTGAAACCAACCAATAATTGTATATGTGTGTGTGTGTTTGCATGTGCAGGTACATGTACGTGAAGCACACACATGTGCAGGTCAGAAGTCAATCTTGGCTGTTTTTCTCCATCTTCATTCCGCCTTGTCTCTTCAGACAGGCTTTCTCTCTGGCCTGGAGCTCACCAAGTATGCTGGGCTAGCTGGCCCGTGAGCCCTCTTGGAACTCACCAAGTATGCTGGTCAGCGAGTCCTATGGATCCACCTGTCTCCATATCTCTAGTTCTGTGATTTCTAACGTGCATCACCACCCATGACTGTGCTGGGACTGAACTCAGATCCTTATACACGGAAGGCAAGCGCTTGGCCAACTGAGCATCTCTACCCATACTCACTGCTCTCTAAGATATAAGTTGTCGGGTGGTGGTTTAATCCCAGCACTCAGGAGGCAGAAGTAGGTGGATCTCGGAATTTGAGGCCAGCTTGGTCTACAGAGCAAGTTCCAAGTCAGCCAGGAATACATAGAGAAACCATGTCTCAAAAAACAAACAACAAACAACCCCAGAAACCAAACTAAAACAAAAAGGGTAAAAGTCACTTGATTTCACTTTTACATCCAAACTTTATTAATGCTCCCAAAATTCCAATGCTCTAATAAAGAAGATCAACACAGCCCCTGTAAGAATGGAGCTGCTGCCACAATCCCAAGGCCCTGAACCTGCTGTCAAAGGAGGGGATGGGTCACTAAAGAGCGGTGACTCCCTTAAGTTACCTCCCCCACCCCACCCACCCCTTTTTAAAACAATGCGATAGAATCTCAAGTATCCCAGGCTGGCCTCAAACTCCTTATGCAGGCCCAGATGAACACGAACTGCTGATCCTCCTGCCTGCACCTCCTGAAACAGGTGTGCGGCACCACACAAAGTTTATGCTGTACAAGGGATGGAAGCCGGAGTTTCAGATATGCTAGGCAAGCATGCATAGAGCCTAGAGACCAAGCCACATTCCAGCCTGATTTCTTAATTTTGAAAAAAACCCACATTTTTCCACAGAATGGTTTTGACACAGCAAATCCATTCATGAATACAATTATCACACAGGAAGGCCGCGGCGATTTCATTTTCCACAGCGTTTCCTCTGCAAGCCGTAGGACATATGGTGCTGCTTTTGTTCCTAATGCCAGCTTTGGGCCTCCTCTTGGCTGGCGCGAAGGATGAAGAATCTCCAGTCCTCTCTGCCACAGGCGAACTCACAGGCATGCACAACTAATGATAATACGTTGTGACGTGGCTCAGAAAGAAGAACACGGGAGCTCAGCTCGGCGATAAGACTTGGAGGGAACGGGGAAGATGTGCACTCTGATTTAAAGTTAATTGAGGAGAAAATTTTTCCAGATACAACAGAAGTAAACAGCGCAGGTCAAGAATAATTAAAAGCTCGGTGTGCTGGGAGAGGGATCCGGGAAAGCAGCATTTATGACACAGGGAGCCATTTGCCACACACCCTGCTGACTGGCCCCTGTAGGCTGAACCTCTCACAAAGTGGCAGGTCCTCAGAAACAGCCCCTGGGGTTCACTGGTGCATACTGCCCAGTGTCCCCTTAGTCCTGTTGCACAGAGACATTCTTAGAGGGTCTCTGAGGTGTCCCCAGGCATAAAAGAACAGACTGTAATTGCAGTAGTCACAAGTCCTACTGAGGTGGCTCAGCTAAGAACCACCAAGTGTTCCCAGTTTCCTTCCTAATACAAAAAGTGCTTGTTGAGAGGGAAATATGTCTGTTCTTAGAGATGTGTGTGAACATGCACGTGAATGTCAGAATGACTGCAACCTCCACGTTGGGAGCTGTCCACCCTATTCTCTTGAAACAGTCTTTCCCTGGCCAGGAACTCACTGAATAGACCAGGCCAGCTGCACAGCAAACCCAGGGTTCTCTGCCATTTCCTACCTCCCCAGGGCTGGGATTATAAGTGCACGCTGCCAGGCCTGACTCCTGTTTACACGGACGGATTCTGGGGATGGCACTCGGGCATTCATGTTTGCATTGTGTCCTGGTTTCACTTTTGTAGCTGTGATTTAAAAAAAAAAATACCCTGACATAAAAGAATTTTTCTAAAGCTCAAAGTCTGAGGTTATAGTCCCTGATGGTGGAGAAGTCAATGCAGATAGAATTTAAAGCAGCTAGCCTATCACATCAAGAGTCAAGAGCAGAAGGAAAGGAATGCACACACAATCACTTTGTACTCAGCTCCATTTCTCCACTCAGTCCAGAGCATCCTTCCTAGGGAATGGTGCCACCCATAGTGGACTGGGTCTTCCCACATCAATTAACTTAATTAGGACAATCCCTCATAGACACGCCCCCAGGCCAACACACGTAGACAATCCCTCATTGAGGTTCTCTTCCCAGGTGAGTCACCGCACATAGCAAGTTCTTCACCAACTCAACCATCTCCCTGTCCCCAAGGACCTGTTACAAATGTCATATTTGTGATCCTACATCCCCTTAAGTGGTTAGGGAACTCTCTAGAGAAGATATCTATAAAGAGGTCAGTCCCCAGCTAGTTCCTGCGCATCCAAACGAGGGCAGAAACGGTGGAGAGACCCAACAACCACTACCTTAATCAGGGATTAAGGTCCAGAGACACTGTGCTGATGGCCTGTGTCTGTTCTATGACACTACAAGAATGCCCTTTTGTCACGGGGTCTTTTCCCCCAAGACCACACTCTAACCATGAGCAGAGCAACAGGGAGGGCACTCGACACGATACCCACCCAACATCCCCTCAGATCTCCTGGCTTTACAACATCAAGACAAGTCCAGGAAACTGCCATAGACGGAAGGAGTCTACAGAAACAGCAGTGGGATCTCAGAGCAGGGAGTAGTTGAATGGGGGAGGGGCTTTAGCTAGCACCTCTGATTCTTGGTGAATCACTGTGCCTGTGGTGGGGCATATAAATCCATACGGATGTATGTGTGTCTGTGCACATGCGTGGAGAGGCTGGAGGAGGTGTGCTGGGTGCTGTACCAATCTCTGTCTTAACTCTCTAGACAGAAGGTCTCTCCCTGAAGCTGGAGCTAGGCTTCCAGTCAGCAAGCCCCAGAAATCCTTTGGAGTCCTCTCTCGACTGCTGCCATTACAAGCCACATGCTTTTTTTTTTAATGTGGATACTGGGGATTCAAACTCAGCTCCTCACGTCTGTGCAGCAGAGTGATCTTCCCCATGGAGTCATCTTCCCAGCCCTTTGAGGAGTCACTGTTAATTGCTGTCTCCAGCATAAAGAGAAGGATGGTAGGGCAGAACCAGGCTCACAGAAGCCAGAAAGGCTTTGATGAGTGACAAACTGGTGGTAAAAGCTAAGGATGAATCCAATCTCATTCTTTCTAGAATGTGGAGACGGAATGAAACCACTTCCTATTTAAAGATTCTGATTACACATTAGATTAGCAGACACGAACAAACAGAACTCTGATTAAATCAATACGGCAAAACTCAAAGTAACTTGCTTCTCTATCTACTACGTAAACAAGGAGCGAGACTTTCCCCAGCACCTACTTACGATGCAATGAAAAGTTTAAAAATCAATCCCTCTCCTCGAGGGAAGCAGTGCTGTCTCCCTGGCAGCAGGAGGCTTTCTTATAGTGCAGGCATGTCATGGCTGCGGAGGCCGAGGCACACAAGAGAGCGTCAGTCAGAGAGACCTACCTCATTCATGGTCAATTTATCAGGGAGACAGGCAATTACGGTTTGATTAGCATGTAATAAATGGTGTTTCTTTCCAATAGATCAAGTAAAGTAGATCAGCAAAAAAGTGTTTGGTGAGATTTACACCCCCTCCTGACTACCAAGTGGAGGTGGGTAATGCCGGGGGGTTGGGTAGAGAAATGAGTTGGTGGAGCCCACCTCTATATGAAGGCCTGAGGGTACTGCTGACGTTGGCAGAGATTTCGCCTAGCTCCCGGTTGTACAGGAGGACGCACACTATGTTCCTCACATTTCCAGTTTAAGGCTTTTGTGGCATCAAAAGCCAAGTTGTTTATTATTATTATTATTATTATTATTATTATT
>NW_004949125.1:1443151-1447193 GCF_000317375.1 Microtus ochrogaster | reverse complement strand
TTTTTTTTTATTCCCTTAAGGGAAAAGGACAAGGGAATGAGTTAAGCCTCAAAAAATCCACCATAAGACTACCAAGAAGGGCTAGACAGCACTTGACAGTTAAGAGTGCATTCTGCTCTTGCAGGGGGACTTGAGTTTGGCTCTTGGCACCCACTTGAGGTGACTATCTATAAGTGTCTGTAATTCCAGCTCCAGGGGACTCAGCTGGCTTCTGTGGGCACCCATAGCCACTGGTACATTCATTCCTATGCAGAGACACGCACAAACCCACACAAGTGAAAAGAAATACTCAGAGCTGGGGAGGCAGACAGCGCTTGAGCAATGACACTGATGGTGTTTTCTGTTATCCACATGGATTTGAATAAATTTGCATGTACACTCCCCCTCAGACCTCCACACTCACGCCCCACACACAATTGTTACTACTTCTCCATCCACTGTTTGTACTTGTCCAGAAGCACGGGTCTTGTTTTTCATCCTGCTCCACTGACGGTCTTTAGGGAGCCGACCTCTGAAGAGCATCATTAAAGACTAGAGACTCTGCCCATCCGGTAGCCACTGTGTTTTACGTGGACTATGGGAAGAAGGAACTGAGTTCCAGCAATTGCCCAAAGCATTCTAAAATGGCAAGATTCTTTCAGTTTAAAGTGGGGATTCCCGCTTCAACCATATCTCTGGGACGTGGGGATCTGACGTGAAGTAAACACAAGGAGAAGACTACTCAAGTGTACTTAGTAAACCAGCAATTTATTTTCCTCTCTAAAGACTTCTCTCTGGCCCCAAGGAAGCAGCTCCTGAACGCAAGCCTATTTCTCACAGACCAGTCACTGTTTTGTGATGTAAGCATGTTTTAGGCCAGAATCAATTGCCTGTTCAATACAATTGGATTCCGACTGTAGTCATTTGAGAGACTTTATTACAGTAGTCTGTGGTTTCAAAGCAGATATCACTCATGACCATGCAGAAGAGTATTTACAAGAATCCCACCTCAAACCTTCACGACCACGTCTTTACCAGGAGCAGATGACAAGAAAACTCTCTCATTGGCAGAGGCAGTTCTCTCTCCTCAGTGTCTTGGCTTCTGCTGGAAACTGTGAGGTTGGATTATGTACAGTGCTCTTCACCACTGACCCATCTCTCCAGCCCATTGTTTCAAATTAAAATAGCTCACTGAGTGCAATTAGTGGTATCCATATATGTATGAGTGTAAGTCCATCCATGGCCAACCTAGAAGAGACCACACGCCTAAAGAAAGTGAACTCTTCCTCCCCGAGTAGCCATCAATCTCAATAGCTCCTCAGATAAGGGTTGGGGTTCACACTGTAATGCTGGCTGGCTCAATCTCCAGCAGATCTGTGCCTGCCACCACAGTTGCTAAGAGCCCGTCAATGTAGCTGTCCGTCATCTCCAGAAGACACAGTTTTGCTCTAGTCTTCCATGACCTCTGACTCTTAGTCTTTCAATTCCCTCTTCCAAGATGTCCCCTGGGCCTTGGGGGCAGAGGTGTGATACCATGTCCCACTTATGACCAAACACTCCACAGTTGTTAGATTTTCTTTTAAAATTCAAGATTTGTCAAAACCTAAGTGACCAACTTTCAAAGGCCAGAGGACCATTAAGAAGCAGCCGACCCCCACCTCCACCCTCCAGCTACACTTGAGGCCATTCCTTCCTGCCCAGGCTCCAGGCTGCTGGGCTTCAGTTCTCAGGTGGGACTACCTGGAGTGACCTGAAGAACACTCTTCTCTGTCCAGCACTTTCCTTTCTCTGGCAGGAACAGGGCAGACTGGCCTGTGTCTTTCAGAAGCACCAACACTTTTTCTTTATGAACTGAACGCTAATAAGACCAATGAATTCTTCTGTCTGGCAGGATGGCTTCTGAGATGCATCTCGTAGAACCGTACTGATTTTAGGTGAACAGCCTATGTCTAATAAGGCTAAGAAGACTTGATGGTCAAGTCAGAAACACATTGGTTGCAGAAACATGAGGACCTGAATTTGGTCCTCAGAACGCACTTTGGGGAAAGAAGAGTCAGACATTGGGGCATGTGCCTGTAATCCCACTTCAGAGGTGAAGGCAGGAGGGTGCTGGTGTTCACTGGCCATGTGGTCTAGCAAAATCAGTGAGTTGTAGGCACCGTGAGAGGCCTTGTCTCAACACAAGCTGGGGAGTGATAGAAGAAATAACCTCTGGCCTAACACACACACACACACACACACACACACACACACACACACACACACACACACACACACACACACATCTCCCTGTCTCCATAGCAGTTGGCTTCGCTGTCCATGACATCCATGTTCTGTTTCGAAAACTACATTTATCCTGAGAAGGAGGTCCTCTATCAAGGATGGTATTTCAATCTCTGGTCGCAGGCAGGTGCGGCTGAGAGACAAGTCTTTCAATCATGTCTTGGTCGTAGTGATGTCTGCTGCAGGGTGGATGGACTCTGGAGACGAAGGTGGCTTCCAGAAAGACTGGCTGCAGGGAGCTGAGGGATGGGGCAAGACCAGAGAGGAAGTAGTCTTGGTGCCCTTAGCAGCACCTCATGGAAGAAAGCAATGGCATTACCAGGAGCAAAGACCTGGGCTGCTCTGTGACCTTTTTTCTTCAGGTGTAAAACTGTTGTGGGCTTGCCTGATAGTTCTGAGTTTAGCCCCCTTGAAGACACAACTGCCTTCATAAATGTATCTCTGCACCTGTTCTCACACAGTACATGCATTCTGCTCAGACATAATGCCCCGATAATGCCAGAGGAAAACCACTTCGTACTTACTTCCCAAATGCATCTCATCAAAAAGAAAAACATGTTGAAACCCTGATTTTAACAATGAAAAGGTCACAGTACCACCATCGGGTCAAACAGATGGAATTTTCTCGCTGGTTTTTGTAATTTCGCTACTAATGTGTGAAGAAAGCTGAAGAAATGACCTCTCTACAACTCCCCCGTTTGTCGAGCCATCCCAGCTGCCCCTAGAAGTTCTCTTTCATCAACAAATGCCTCCTTTTCAAAGGCTGATATTTAAGACACAAAATTGTTCTATTATTTCAGGGATGTGCTGTCTGAGTTTTATGGTAATCATGCAGATTTATGTCTATACCTTGGTACATAAACAAGTTTCTTATTTGGCCTAACTTATTTACTGTCTCATTTTGAACTCCTGACTTATGATCCAATGGGGACAACACTATGTTTGTGCGCAGACGCTTGTTATTTTAAAACACACTGGAGAGTGGTCCCAGAATAGAATTATAAAGTCACAAATCCCTTCCTACCGGAGACATGCTGTCTGGCATTGTGAAAGTTACTTAACGTTATTGTTTCTGTTTCCCAAGTGTGAAATTGAATATTACATGTTACTTCATTTCTTCTTCCAAGGAGTAATGGGGAAGTTCCAAATCTGAAGCACAATTTCAAGGTGAAAGGAGTTTACAAATATTTAATACTGGAGCTGCTCTCATCTCCACCTGGGGAGAAGCACATGGAGGACAAAGGGCTGGGGGGGATGTGGGGAGCCACGTTATATAGAAATCCACTCAACTGTAGCCTGGGGGAAGGACCAAAAATATAAAAAATAAAAAAGACAAACCTGGGCCACAGAGTGAGGTCTAGGACAGCCCCTGCACATTCGTGAGACCCTGACTTAAAATAAAAGTTAAAGGCTTCCGGATGAGGCTCAGAGGCCAAAGAAATCTTTCACCGAGGAACTAAAAAAAATGGCTCCGCAGTTTCCTAGCTAAGGGCTTGGGACCATTAGCAATAGAGTACTTTCTTGGAATTTCCCAGTGAGAGATTGAAGCGTGGCTCAGCCATACAATGGCTTTCTGGAATCCTCCAGTGAGGGGCTGGGGTGTGGCTCAGTGGTAGAGCCCCTGCCTAGAATCCCCCAGTGAGGGGCTGGGGTGTGGCCCAGTGGTAGAGCCCCTGCCTATAATTCCCCAGTGAGGGGCTGGGGTGTGGCCCAGTGGTAGAGCCCCTGCCTAGAATCCCCCAGTGAGGGGCTGGGGTGTGGCCCAGTGGTAGAGCCCCTG
>NW_004949125.1:1439523-1443051 GCF_000317375.1 Microtus ochrogaster | reverse complement strand
AGTGGTAGAGCACCTGCCTAAAATCCCCCAGTGAGGGGCTAGGTTGTGGCTCAGTGGTAGAGCCCCTGCCTAGAATCCCCCAGTGATGGGCTTTGCATTCTGCCTCCCCTTTTTTCACAGTGCATGAGGCAGATCATCCTGTGTGGAAATCATTCTAGCAAGAACTGCAGCTCATGATGGGGAGACATGGGATCCCTGACACATGAGGGAGTTCAAAGAGCTGCAGACCATCTGGCAGGCTCCATTTCACAAGGTCCCGTGTCCTAGCAGAGAGGAACAGAGCAGTCTTGGCTCTCTAATCTGAGCTCTCTTTCATTTGTTTCTCTACGTTATTTCCTTCCTTTTCTCCTGTCACTGATAGATCCCCATTCCTCCCAGCTCCTGGGGAGAACACACTCTCTCATTTTGTCCCATCCCACTGTGGAAACATCAGGTGCCCAGTACAGCAGAAGCCTGGCTACATTACCAAGGGCAAGTGACATCATCAAAGTGAACATGGAGACTTCCCAATTCACTATGAAAACCTCCTTCCCAAACTCAGAAACTGAATTCCTGTCAGCCTTAATATGATGCTTACAAATCCAAATTATTTTTAACTGTCTTTTAAAAAAAACCACTTATGCCAGATAGTGGTGGTACACGCCTTTAATCCCAAGCACTCGGGAGGCAGAGGCAGGTGGATCTCTGTGAGTTTGAGGCCTAGTCTACAGAGCAAGTTCCAGGACATCCAGGGCTACACAGTAAGAACATGTCTTGAAAACTAAACAAAACAAAAACAAACAAACAAACAAACAAAAATTGATTTAGAAATAATTATCAGTTCCAAAAAAGCAATGTACATGAAGGTGCTTAGTTGTCCCAAGCATGTTTTCACAAAGAGAATGGAATATTAGAGTCCACTGAGCTCCTTTGGGGTCATCAGTATTGTTTGCGCTCACCTGCGCATGTGCTTATGTACATGTGCATGCCAGGATTCTCCCACACAGGGGTCTGCACCTTAAGACCAGACCCCACAGTTTTAATTAGGCTGTGTGCCCCTGCAGCTCCCCCTGGGACAGGTAAGAAGCAGTCTGTGCCGGGACTCCACAGCTCTCAATGTAGGATATCTGGCTTCTCCATGTTTCCTGCTGAACTAAGTCATGCGATGTGAAACTCCCACCTCCTCTAAAAGTTATAAAACGTCACATCTTTCCTTCATTCTGTGGGTTGACTCTGTTACTCTTCAGAGGGAACTGCTGGGGAGATTTTTCTGCAGGCTCCTCCCACTACCATCCCTCTCATGAGTAGGGGGCTCTCCTCCCTCCCCTCCCCTCTCCTCTCCTTTTCCATCCCCTCCCCTCTTTTTCACTCCTTTCCTCTCCTCCCCTCCTTCTCTCCTCCTTCTCCCCTCCCTTTCCTCTCCCCTCCCTCTCCTCTCTTCTCCCCTCCACCTGTCCTTCCTTTAACCCCTCTGATTCTCACTCTTAAGGAAGTTCTTCTCCAGGCTCTCAAGGGAAGCCTCTCTTTGTTTCCAAGGTCCCTTCCTGTTTAACTCCCCATACACTGGACTGTTTCAGTCTGATGCTCTCTGTCCCTCCTCAGGATGCTATCCTGGCTGTGAGAACTGTGTCGGCTTCCTTTCCATACTGACCCCTTTTACTCTACAGCTACCATCACATCAGAGTCCAGCAGCTCACATCCCTAGCTGCCCCCAAGCCATATCCACACCTTGCTGGAATGGTTCACTTCTTGTACAGCCAGGGCATCTCAGGAAAGTCAGAAAAACATGAACCTGTGAAAATGATCAAAAGAACCCCTTTCTTCCCTAACTTGCTTTTGGGGGGGGGGGTATATCACAGCAACAGAATAGTAACCAATACACAGTCTAAGTAGGCTGTTGGGTAAATCTGGAACCCATCACTTTCTATCACCACTGCATAATTGCCTGCATGGAGGCAATGCCTTTGTGTGTGTGTGTTGTTTGTTTGTTAAGACACCTAGAGTGTCACTCCTCAAGTACCCTTTTTGAGACCAGTCTGCCATTGGCTTGGAAATTGCCAAGTAGGCTAGGCTGGCTGTCCAGGGTGACAAGACAGCCTCTTGCCTCTGCTGCCCCAACTTGGGGATTATAAGCACATGCCATCATATCTGCCTTATTAGGTGAGTTTCGGGGTCAAACTCAGGCTTTCCTGCATTCATGGCAAGTACTTTATCTGCTAGACCACCTCCAGGGCCCTTCCTTTGTACAAATTTTTAGTTGTTAAGAGGTTTATCACTTAAATTTTCTATTCAGGAACATATTTTTGGTATCAAACTCAGTAACCCATCAAAAGCAATCTCTGATTTTTTTTTCTGAAGTAGAAAATATCATTTCACATTTTACATTTACATGTAAACCTGCCATATTCATGTTTATTACTTTAAAATGTAGAGCCAAGTCAAGGACACCCATCTCCCCTTATTTAAGAAGCATAATGGATGTCTAATTGCTCCAGCTACCACAAACACTAAGTCACCCCCTTTTTATGGAATCACCTTTGCATCTTTGTGGGGTGTCTTCCTGAGGGTCTATGCTAAAAAGCTATAAATTAGATCTCAAATGTTCCCTAAAAGGCTCATCTATTAAAGGCTCAATGCACCCATTGGCACTTCTGGGGCCTGGTGGGAGCTTTTAAGATAGGAGTTCCCTTGAGGGAGGGATCTTTGTCCCTGTTTTGCTTCCTGGAATTGAGAGGTTTGTTCTATACATTTCCCCCATGATGCACCTCCTGAGTCAAAATCAACAGGACCAACGGCCGAAGCCCTCAAAAGTGTGAGCCAAATGACCCTTTCAACTCTTTATATATTGATTAAAGCAGGTGTCTGTTACAACAATGGAGAACTGACAGACCCTATTTCTGGTTTCCCCACTTTATCCCACTCACCTAACTACACCGATTTCACACTCTTATCGGGCTGGGCAGACTGATTTCTTCCATTTATTGTTCTTTTTCAACATTTTTAAAGGTAGTCCTTTGCCAGAGCATGCTCAGAATGAGACTGTCTAAGTCAACAGAAGCCCTGCAGAGACTGGTAGGAATCACATCAAATCTCTGGGTCAATTTGGGAACAAATGACATCTTTATTGTTGTGTTTTCTAGTCCATGACAAAGCATGGATCTCCGAGATTTCTTTCAGCCCCTGGCACTTGGTGATGATCAGCACCACAGTGCCCGTGTGTTGTTAGCTCTATAACTCAGCATTCTACTGTCTTTGGAGCAACTGCACATGGCACAGTGTGTTTTAATTCATCTTTCATATATTTATTGTTAGCATGTACAAATGTAGTTGATTTCTGTATTCAGAACTTTTGCTGACAACGCCTTCTGGTGTAGAACTTTTTGTACATGGCTTTGGGTTGTCCTAGTAGACAGTATTGTCTCATGCTAATGGGAACAGTGTTTTTCATCCTATGCAGGGGTCTGTGTGTCTTTTCTTTTTAAAAGCTATTTTATGATGATGGTGTGTGCACGCATGTGTGTGTATGTGTGCAGTGTGTGTATGCATGTG
>NW_004949125.1:1437341-1439231 GCF_000317375.1 Microtus ochrogaster | reverse complement strand
GTGTATGTGTGCAGTGTGTGTATGCATGTGCAGGCATGTGCGTGTATGTGTGCAGTGTGTGTATGCATGTGCAGGCATGTGTGTGTATATGTGTGCAGTGTGTGTATGCATGTGCAGGCATGTGTGCCACAAGGCATGTATGGAGGTCACACGACAGCCCTGGAGTCGGTTCTCTCCTTCTATATGTGTTTTAGAGAACACACTTGGGTCACTGGGTGTGAGCAGCAAGCGCCTTCGCCTGCTGAGCCACCTCAATACCCTCCCTTTCCTTTCTTTTATGCCATTGTATCGTTTACAGTTATAGTCTGGGCTAAGAGTGGAAAAGTAGGCACCTTTTCCTCATTTTCTACTCCATGGGAGAGGCACTGCACATGTGCATCTTGTCTGTACATATTTGTACATTTTCTCACGGGACTGAGAGAGCTACTCCTTGTGACTATGCTCCCGGTACGTTTCTTTTTGATCAAGAATGTATGCTCTGGTCTTCACGGAAAGCCTTCTCTGTGTCAGCAGACATGTTCATGGGATTTTCTCTCTCTAGTTCGTTGGTACAATGGATTACAGGGATCGGTTTTCAAATATTGAACCAGCCTTGCATACTTGGAATAAAATGCCCTGGTTTTGATGTGTGATTCTCTTTATACTTTGATGGATTTGGTGTGTCTGTGCTGTGGTAAAGATTTTTGAGTCTATGTTTATGAGATGCATTTGTTTATATATTCTGTGTGCTTTTTTTTTTTTTTGATACTTTTAGTGTCAGAATGATACAGGACCCAATTCCAGGAACTGGGAAGAGCTTCTGACTACTTCCTGACACCGTACACAATTACAGCTTGTTTCAGTGTGTGGTAGAAAACGTCGCCAATGAGGTGATGCTGGCTAGGATACTGAGGAAAGATGACTTGACTACAGATAAAATTTATTTAATGTGTAGAAGGTAACTCACATTGTCTAATTCACATTTTTGAATTTTAACATTTAATAGTTCTTAAAAATTTGGTCCAGTTAACACAAGCTGCCACACAGATGAGCATGAAATACATGTGGTACAAGGCTGTCTTTATAGGCTGCAGAATCAGCATTGACCCATGTTCCATTCCCAGTATCAGCAATTTCTATCTTCTAAAAAAATTCCTTTTTGTTAATTTCAAGTGTTCTAATATAAACAATGAACGTTATAATTTCCTCTCAGTATTGCCTTAGCTGCATGGTGCAAATATTGGTGTTTGCATCTTCATTTAGATGTATATTTCTTTCCTCCAGTGAGCTGCAGGGATCCTGTCTCTGACTCCCCCTTGCTGGGATTACAAGCATGCCACACCACGCCTGGCTTTTTATGTGAGCCCAGGGGTGGAAATTGAATCCTCATGCTGGTGTGGCAAGCACTTTGCAGACCGAGTCAACCTAGACCCAGGGGCACCTGTTTCTGTGCTTAAAGATCTTTTCTTTGAACCATGGATGATTCAGAAGTTATTGGACATTGATATGTTTACAGACCTTTTCTTACAAATGTCATTAACGTGTTTGGGCCAAAAACACAGAGCAGATTCTGTGTGATGCCAATTCCTTTACAGTTTTAATGGGAAATGGAAGGTGTATATGATTATATATCATTGTATATTTGTATGAAATTCTCAAAAAACTTTTCACTAAAAATCAAAACTTAAAAAATCATTGGCAGTTCATGTCTCCAGAGATAAGTCTTTCTGAGAAGAGAGTTTCACGGATAGTTTTAAAAAAATGTGTGTTGGGGATGGAGAGATGGCTCAGCAGTTAAGGGCACTGGCTGTTCTTACAGAGGACCCAGGTTCAATTCACAGCCACCACATGACAGCTCACAACTGTCTGTAACTCCAGTTCCGGGGAACCTGACACCCATGGCAAAACACC
>NW_004949125.1:1421817-1437086 GCF_000317375.1 Microtus ochrogaster | reverse complement strand
GGAAAAGCTATGAAGAAGAGATACTGTTCCAAATATGGTGGAAGGTGAGGACTGAGATGGAAGGGGAGGGTGTCTTCTGACCTTAACTCACACACCTTATAACTCACACACACACACACACACACACACACACACACACACACATACACACAAACACACACACACAGTCATACAAGTGAGCATGCATACACACATACCACACACACTCACACACAGTCATACAAGTGAGCATGCATACACACACACCACACACACACCACACACACTCACACACAGTCATACAAGTGAGCATGCATACACACACACCACACACACTCCACACACATAATTAGAAAAAGAAAATGAGTATTCACAGATCCTATCAGTCCATGGTGTAGCATCCTTCCATCTCCTCACGTTCGGTTGTTCACAGAACAGTGGCATCTTCTCTGTCTCCCCAGGTTGAGGCGGGCTCGCATACTCTATGGAGCCCAGATTCCCTTACCGCCTCAGTAGAGACACTGCTTCATTATTCGATGCCTGTTTTCATCCCCACCCTCTGGAATTGTCTATGCTCTGAAGTGTGTGTTCCCTTAGATTAATACTGCCTTCATAAAACAAAAGTCATTGCCTGGCATGACTTTTGATCCTTTAACTTTCAACCTCTACAAGTTTTGTTTGGACTTCCATAGTGAGGTCTCTCTCTCTCTCTGTGTACCCACACATCCTGTATGTTCCTGTGTAGTCATGAATGTAAGGGTGCATGTGCCTATGTGTATGCTAGTGTGTGCAGGCTAGAGGTTGACACCGAGTGCCCTTCTCAGTCACTCTCTACCTTATTTTTGAGGCATAGTCTCTCATTGAACCTGGAGCTGTCTGATTTAGTTAGATTGGCTGGTCAGTGAGCCACCCCAGGAATCCTCCCGTCTCCATCTCCCCAGCTCCAGATTACAGGTGCATGCAGCCTCACCTGGTTTTTACATGGGTGTTGGGAATTAACCTCACGTCCTCATGCTTGTGTGACAAGCCCCCTCCCTACTTTTTGTTGGTTTTCTTGCTTTTGAGACAGATCCTCATGCAGCCCAGAATGTGTCATGGGGATGGGGGTGCCCTTAAGCTCCTGATTCTCCTTCCTCCAGGTGTCAATGTGCAGCGCTGGGGTGGAACCCAGCATGCTAGGCAAATGCTCAACAAACCACACTACAACCCCAACCCCAGCCCAACTTCTACAGCTTCTTCAAATCCACTCTGCCAGGCTCTGTTTTTCACTGGAAGGTCTACTGAGAGGCAGCTGACTCATGGATCTTGCTGCCTGCCTTCCGGTGGCTTTGATGAACCATTTAGGAGTCCATCTTGACGTATCAGTGGTTATACGCAGTGAGATGCTGTGTGTGGTTTTTCTCAACTGCTAATCTGACTCTCCAAATCTGTATGTATAGCTTACCATGGCCACTGTGTCATCCTTCCAGCACAGCCTCAAATTAAATCCTGCTCATTCTCACTCCTCAGATTGAACTGTCTCAAGTATTTCCTTAAGCATTTAATTCCTTAAGGAATATAAGTATAATTATATTAGACAGTTTCTCTTCATACATTTAGCTCAATTCAGATGGTATTATGCTGTGTGTGTGTGTGTGGTTTTAGACTTCAAATATCATTTAAAGGACTCATAAGGGAAAAGTCCATTTCTGCCTCTGCCTCTTCAGGATCTCCTGCATCCCAATCTGGCCTCACACTCCCTACTTAGCCAAGGATGACCTCTGGCTTCCACCTCCCAAGTGCTGGGATCACAGCCTGAACCCCCAACAATTTATGTAGTTTTGGGGGTGCAACCTGCATGCTAAGCAAGCACTCAGCCAGGTGAGCCGCACTGAACCGTGGAAGGACTTTTCATCCTCTCTTTCCATTCGTCTCTGCGGTCTTCATTCTGCAGCTCCTGGCTTTCCCCTCTGTCTCCCTCCAGTGTTCCTGAAGGGTCGGCGGTGGCGCCATACGTGACCCAAGGACCTCTTCTCACAGCACACTTCAGTCACTTGTTCAATAAGTGATAGAATTGTGCCATAGCTCAAAGAATTTAAAATTTTCCCCAGACTTGCAAGAGTTCAGTTATCCCATGCCTTTGAATTGACCCTAGGGCTTAACTTGTAATCTAAAGAACTTCCTAAACACATGGCGTGGTGGCTCCCCCTCTATTCAGAAAGGTTCAGCCATTGTTTCTTGACTACCTTTTCAGCCATACCTTCTTTCTCTCTCCATGTAGACCATCAACAGTATAAAAGCTCCAGCTTTGGTGATTCTCACAGGTCCACAAAGCTCTGTTTGATTAAGTCTTTTATTTGGGTGCAGTTCAGTGGCAGAGTGCTCACCGAACATCCCCAACATCCATCCATCCCTTAAATTTCATTTTTTCCTTTGTTGTCAGAGCTGACTGTTCTCCCCCTGATTCACTGTCTCAGTCTATTGCTGAGCTCACCCAGCCTCCCTGCATTCTGTCACCACCATTTTCAATTCACCGATTCTTCTCCTTTCAGAATTTCTTCCTCATTGCTGATATTTTTATATTCCTTTCATTCGGTGTGTACGCATGTGTTTGCATGTTTGTGTACATGTGCACGCATGTGGAGGCCAGAGATCGGCTTCACTGTCATTCCTCAAGCATTGCCCACTTTTATTTGAGACAGGGTCTCCAACTGGCCTGAAGCTTGCCAAGTATGCGAGGCTGGCCAGACTGCAAACCGCAACCATCAACCTCCCTAGTGCTGGGATTGCAGGCATGTGCTACCACACAGGGATTAAAACAACAACAACAACAACAACAACAACAACAACAACAACAACAACAACAACAACAACTAATCCATTATGTTCCAGGGATCAAACTCAGGCTTTCCTGCTTGCAAGGCAAGCCTTTGCCAACTGAACCATCTCTGCAGCCTTCTAGCTGGTCATCTGACCAAAGAACTTTAGTTTTCAGTTGAGGCTCATCTTTGATGGTTTCTTTAAAATCATCTGTTATGGCCTTGGTACCTTGTCCTTTTTTCACGAGGGTGTGCTTTTTCCTGCACGGGGGCCCACCTTTGTAGGTTAAAGCTGTGGTAACTACGGATGCAGAGCTTCTGCCTTCCCTGTCTCTGCAGGATGCCTGGAAGCTTGTTCTGTTCCAGATATGGCTGACTGTGGGGATGGAAGGCTTTTCCTCAGGCTGCCTGGGCCACTAGGGGGAAGGTAGGGAATGACTAGCCTTGAGGATTGAGTCAGATATTCCAGGCCTTCTAGAGCTAGTGGGGCTCATGCCTTGTGCTCCACTAGGACCCGAGCCACCCAGTTCACCCTAGCTCTCTTCCTTCCACTCAAGATGGATCCAGAAATGTATTATAAAGTTTTTCTTTGTGGGTTTTGAAACTATCTCAAGGCAGTCCAAGTTGGCCTTGAACTCAGGATCCTCCTGACACTATCTCCCAACTGCTGGGGATAGAGGCAAACCCCCATGCCTATATAGGTTTGGATATAATAAAGTTTCTGCTAAGTGGATACATACATGAATTCATTTATTCCTTGTATTTCATCTGTAGAAAGTGAAATAAAACCTTACATTTGTAATTATATTTGGACAATTTATGACAATCTAGCATATTTGTGAATAGGGTAATTTAATCTCTCTCACTAGCTGATGCTAATTAGATGTGCAATTATTTTGGGATAGAATGAAGAATAAGGACAATTACAGACTTTACATGTAACATATTTTAAGTCATCATGTGAGAGGTTGAGCCAACCATGAGATGAATGCTCTCACCACTTGATTCTTGGTTTATTTTTTATTTAATTGAGTTTTAATGATACATAATATCGAATCACAAACGAAAGGATTAGAACTACAATCAGTCTAAGCCCACACTGCATTCTCTCAAAGCCCGTTTTAAATTCCAAAAATTGGTGTCGCTTATTAATTTCATCATAATTTGCAAGTAATTAGACCCTCTCCATGCTAAAGAGTTCTGTGAAAAACAACTCATTCTCACACACTTGTGCTGTATATCCCAGGAAAGCACAGCTTCCAGATACTTGATACACAATGCTTCAAGCTTTGAGATTTGTTTTAAAATTTCTCTGTAGGGAAAACAAAACAAAACTAAACTAAACTAATTTCCTGTAATGCTGAAGCACAGTGTGTGAGGTGATATTTAGCCTTATCCCGAAGCCTCAGTATAAACACAGTTTGTGTAGTGATCCATCCACTTCTAGAAGACACTCCAGAAGAAAACATACACTCGGAACATTTGCTCGCTACTGTGAAAAAGACAGATATGGGAAAGTTATTTAGTCATCAATTTAGGAGACTACGGAGGCTCAGAGAAGGCAAAGGAGTGTCCACAGTTAGATCGACTAGTTAAAAATCAAAGGAATTCAAGAATTCAAAAAATGAAGGGGTCATCCACTGAGACAGTTTGCTTGAGCTAATGGTAGCTCACCAACTCCAACTGGACTGGGAGTGAACAAGCATGGGAACAACCAAGCCCCTCTGAAGGGGGCTGACAGCTGGGGCAGACTGAGGGGCCACTGATAGTGACACTGGGATGTGTCTTTTCTTGCATATACCAGCTTCATGGGATCCTATTCTCTTTGGATGTAAACCTTGCTCAACCTAGACGTAGTAGAGAGGGCCTTGGACTTTCCACGGGGCAGAGTGCATGGCACTCCCTTACTTAGGGTTGGAGGGGGAGGGTCTGTGGAGGGAGAGGGAGGGGACTGGGAGGAGGGAAGGGAGTGAGAATTTGGATTGATATTTTTTTAAGTAATAAAAAAAGGAAAAAAAAGGGAAAAAGTTGGAAGAACATAAAACCTAACTTTCCCATTGTAGCTTTTTTTTTTTAAAAAAAGGATTTTATTTCCATTTCTAAGTATGTGTCTTAGCCTGCGAGTGTAATACCCTTAGTGGCCAAAAGAGGGCATCAGATTCCCCTGGAGCTGGAATTGGAGCCAGTTGTGAGTTGCTTGACATGGGTGCTGGGAATTAAATTTGAGTCCTCTGAAAGATCAGTCAGTGTTCCTAACCACTGAGTAATCTCTCTAGGCCTCCTTCATTGTGGGTTTTAAAAATACTTTATCCTAAAGTTAGATTCACAAATTCTTCATCTAATTCTAAAAATATTTATCTTTTATATCTTACAATGAGGAAACTGCAGCCCAAACATTTCTAAGCAGCCTGTCAAGTCAGCCCTCCCGTCCTGACTCTGACTACCTGTGCTTTGTGTGTTTCTAAGCCTTCCAGTCTAAAGGCCAGACATGGCAGACTTACTGACACCTTCCCTGCTGACTCCACACTGCCTCCTTCTGCCCCTCCCTCCTGCTGGCTGACACTTGGCTCCCTCCTAACTTCTGTCAGCACACCTGTCGCTCAGTCTCTCTAATCTGGTACCTCAAATGTGTTTGTGGACTGAGATGAAAAAGCCTTTGAATTAGGGCCCGAGGAGCTCAGGGGCACTCCCTTTCAAATCAAGTCATGAATGAAGGTGGCATTCATCTGGAGTGGGAAGCCTGCCCTTCTCGCTCTGAGTCTCAGTTCCTGCTCCAGTGCAGAGCTTACTAACTGCAAGCCTTGCTCACCACTGTGGGCTCTGACTATAATACCCGAATACAAGCAAAAGCGCACAGCGATTAAAAATAAGCTGTTGAATGGGTTTTCTTTGAAAGCTCGAGTATTCCCTGGAGGAAATCCAGTCCTGATTTCATGATCAATGATCAAATACGGTGACTGGAAGCTGTTTAAAGAAACTTGATGGCTGATCAGATTTGACTCTCTTGGAGCTGGCAGGGGCTTGAAAAGATTCTCTTCACACTTTCTATTACAGAGACTGGAATTTAGATCAGGCCGCATTCAGTGGTAAAAGACAGGAAAGCCAGTGTTGATGGAGAGAAACAGGAGATGACTAAGGCTTGAAAAGAGGGAATATGGAATTTCCTGGGGCAGAGGGGGTGACGTGAAGGTGTGTAGCAATTGCCTTTCCCTCACTGTCTTCACATCTTCTGGCTTGAACTCTTGAGAAGCACTGCCTTTGTTCCTTGAGCACCTGGATTGCTCAGGGCTGGGAAGATAAACCAACACTGAGGCCAGGTCCCACAAGGCTTAGGTGGGCAAGCTTAATGGGGAAAGACAATGTCCCCAGCAGCCTCTACTGGCTCATAAGCCACTCAGTTGTAAGGCCAGGATTACCCTGTATACGTTCATGTGTCCTAAACTTGCTGAGGGTTCCCTGACACCCACTGGCCTCCTTGGCTCCTCCTGGGAGTCACTTGTTCCTTGGTATCTCTCAACAAAACACAGAGGCATCCTCCCCATTGTTACTTTCGTTGTGCCAGGCTCCTAACCAGTCCAACGGTCAGCATTCTTAGATCCTGCATTTCCATAGGGATATGCAGAGGAATAATGATACTCTAGCCTGGGAAACTGACAGAACTGTATCACTGAAGGGCTCCAGGAATCACTCTGGACCACCTGTGTCAAATCACAGGATAATTTGGAGGTATATTGTATACAATCAAGTGCGGTGTGTACATGTGCATGTGTATATACATGTAGAGGTCAGAGGTCAACTTCAGGTGTTATCCTGAGATACCTTCCTGAAACAGGCTCTCTCTCACTGGGACCTGAGGCTCGCCCATTAGGCTAATCGGCCAGGTAAGAGAGCCTCAGGGACCCACAAGTCTCTCCTATCACTGAGATTACAAACATGCACCATCACACCTGTGTTTTTTTATGTAGGTCCCGGGTATCAAACTCAGGTCTTCGGGCTTGTGTGGTAAAATACTTAACCCACTGAGCCATCCCCACAGCTGCTGTTTGTCCCTTTCTGATGTTTTCATTCCCCAACGTGAACTCTTCTCTTTTCATCCAGGACCGCCCGCTCACTTTCATATTCGTAAGTGCGGCACTGCACAGCTCTGTGGATCTACCACGGCTGTGCACCTCAGAGAGGCTGAGCACCGCCAAATTCATCTTTCTCAGGGGAGTGTATGATGGCATCGCCAAGACGTTACCATACAGATGGTTTGCTCAGGATTCTGTATTAATCCTTCCATGTTCATTTTCTTAGAACTCTCAACAGTTTGGCTACACAGACACTCTCAAAGACCTCAGTGACGCAGAAGACACTGTGCCACTAGAGAGATCTCTGTCTCCTCTTCTCTGTCTCTCAGCCGTGGAGCCCCTATACTCAGGATGAGCTGGAGACGGCTTGAGTGGCCTGAGGCACCCTAGCAGGCCTTCGGCCCTCCATACCTTCTCCCTGGCTTACCTGCCTTCATGCTTCCCAAGCAAACTTGGCTTTTTTTTAATTTATTTATTTATTAAAAATTTTTGTCTCTTCCCTGCCGCAGCCTCCCATTTCCCTCACCCTCCCCCAACCAAGTCCCCCTCCCTCATCAGCCCAAAGAGCAGTCCAGGTTCCCTGCCTTGTGGGAAGTCCAAGGACCTCCCACCTCCTTCCAGGTCTAGTAAGGTGAGCATCCAAACTGCCTAGGCTCCCACAAAGCCAGTACGTGCAGTAGGATCAAAAACCCATTGCCATTGTTCTTGAGTAGCCATAAATAAAGGACATTGAGCCTATAATTCGTGATCCTAGAGAAGCTAAATAAGAAGGAGAACCCAAAGAAAAACATATAGGCATCCTCCTGAATATTAACCTTCATCAGGTGATGAAAGGAGACAGAGACAGAGACCCACATTGGAGTACCGGACAGAAATCTCAAGGTCCAAATCAGGAGCAGAAGGAGAGAGAGCATGAGCAAACTTGGCTTTTTGTGTGGGTTTGTCGCCACCAGGGCCTGGAATGCTCTGATGCAGCAGGGCTGGCTGTCTTACACTCTAGCAATAGGCAAATTGAGCATCCCTCAGACACCTACTTATAGGGCCTCCCAGCACCCCACCACAGGACCCATCATTCCTCATGACCTTCAAGGCTAACTATCGTCATCTAATTTCTTCATTTGTGAACTGCCTGTCTCTCCCACGTAAACTTTATGAGGTCAGAGACCTTATTTGTCAACTTTGATGTACCCCTGAAGTGAAAGCCCAGTACTAAATAAATATTTAATGACAGAATAAATGAATCCTTAATAGAAAAAAAATGATGAATGGCAGAGTGTCCAAAATTAATGGAGTTCATTTTCACTTTAAAGAAAATAGGAGCCAGGAGTAGCAGGGAGGCTGAGGCAGGAAAACTGTAATGCTGAGGGCAGCATTAGGGCACAGGGAGACTGAGGGCATCCCGGGGTACACGGGAGACTGAGGGCATCCCGGGGTACACGGGAGACTGAGGGCATCCCGGGGTACACGGGAGACTGAGGGGATCCTGGAGTACACAGGGATTGTAGAGAAGTATGAGATGCAGGAGGAACGTTATCTCAAAACAAGAGAGAGGGTAAAGTGTTTATTTAGAAATAATTTCATAATGTTTGTAAAACTCAAATATTACTGTTTCCTGTGATCAAAGAGAAGGTTTATCAACTTTTAAAAGCTATAAAAAAATCAAAAATTGGAAACAAAGCCATCTTATCTTCTAGCATAATAGCATACACTGCTATCAAGTTACACCTCCTAAACACACCCCCCCCACGCACACACCCCAAAATGTCCTGAATATAGATCTGTTTTTAAAGTTAGACGTAAAATAATAGCTCTCAAATACACTCCTTCTAGAAAGACACTGACTTAGGACTCTGTGGAGATGCAGCAGAGAAGATACAGCCAGGCACTCATAAATGGCACGGCATTCAGTACTCAGGACATAGGGAAATTTTCAAAAAGAATTGGACTTGGTGGAATGGCCACAGCAAAGAGGCCTAGGACATCCTGGCATGTAGATGTGATGACTGGGCCATCCCCTGCCTCTCTGTGTTCTCTCAGTCAGCTGGCTGCCCTCTAGTTCAAGCAATAACACAGCTGTGCTGACGTTAACTGAGTCTAATTTACAAGGGAGAAAAGAGCTCCATCATTTTGCTTTATACTTGGTTGCTCTGCTCAGAACAGGAGAGAAAACAGTAAACACACAAAAACACTGCTGGACTAAGAGTAAGTGTTCTGAGAAGCCCTGAAAGCAGAGAGAAAGCTTTTTCCAAATGGCTTGCTCTTCTTTCAAAATTAGAAATGTCTTTAGCCACATCTCTGTCCTTCACAGTTCCAACGAGAAACAGGATGTCTGTCCTCCATGATTCCAACACTGGAATTTTAATAGAAAGTAATCTGATTTGTGCAACAATCTTTTTCTAGTTTTGTTAAAGAACAGCACAGTTGGCTGGTGGCACACACTTGTAATTACAGCTGAGGCACGATGCTCACTACAGGACTTTGAGGCCAATTTGGACTGAATAGTGAGAGCCTAACTCAGAAGAAGAAAGAAGAAAAGGGCCAGGAGGTAGCTCAGCTGGTAAAGCGCTTCCCGGGCAAGCATGAAGACTGAGCTTAATCTCTAGAACCTACATTAAAATACGAGGCCTAGACTCGCAATCCCAGAGCCAGGCAAGCAGAGACAGAAGGATTCCTGGGGCTCATGAGCCAGCCAGTCTAGCCTAACCGGGGAGTTCAAGGCCAGTGAAAGATTCTGTACAGTGCTCAAGGAATGCCAATGGAAGATGGTCTCCAGTTGCCACACAAGCACATATACCACACACAAAGAACTGAACCACTGAATGCGCAGGTGCCCAGGCAACTGCTAAGTGTGCTCAGTATCATGGGATCATGTATCTAGACATTTTGAGGGAGATACAAGAAAGCTACATGACCCATCTTAATAAGAAAGCCAGGAATAAAAGAGCGAGATGACAGAACAATTAATTGCCACATGTCCCTGGCTGTATGAGCCACAGAGTCTGTTGTGGGAAAACAAGAGGAGAATCAATTTTATAACTGTCCTGAAGGGATTTAAAACATAAAAGGTGGTGAAAGCAATATCAAAAGTTCAGTAAGAACCAGGCACTGGGAAAATGGTTCAGTGGTGACATGCTTGCTGTAGAAGCATGAGGACCCAAAGCACATCCACTGCACAAACTTCAACAGCAGCATGGTGGTGGCAACCATCGGATGCCAGTGCTGGGGATTGAAGACAGGGGATTCCTGGGCACTCAGTGGTCAGCCAGGGAAGTCAAGTCAGTGAGCTCTTGTTTTAATGAGAGACGCTGTCTCAAAAAATAAGATGGCCAGCAGTAGGGGAAGACAGCCAAAGCAGACCTGTGTCCTTCACACACGCATGTGCACACATCTACATGCGATGCACGCGCACACATTTAATAAGAACTGTTGAAGAGTCTTAGTAAAATGTTCTGTTTGCTTATAGAGCAATGTATCAACTAACGGATAATGTATCAAATGATTAAAAGTGACAAACACAAACCATGGGCATCACCAGCCCTTTCGCCTTCACCTGCAGACACGTGGTGACACCGCCCAGAAATGGCCGCTGCTACAGACAACCTCAGTGTATTTGTCATTCACACGCCAGTCTCCTGAAGTGATCCCATGGATTCTCCCCATCTTATTAGATTCCTTTTCTTGCTGCCTTTGACAGTTTTCTGTTGTCTAGATATAAGTTTTCTGAAAAGTGGCTCACAAATAATTTAATATTTTTTTCATGATCAGAACAGGGCAATTTTCTTTTGTTTGTTTTTTGAGACAGGGTTTCCCTGAGTAACAGTCCTAGCTGTCCTGGAACTAGCGCTTATAGACAGGCTGGCCTCATACTCACAGAGATTCACCTGGCTCTGCCTCCTGAGTGCTGGGATTAAAGGTATGGGCCACCACCGTCCAGCCAGAAGAAGGCAATTTAAATTGTGGTTTTCTGTTTTTCATTTATGAACTGTGGTGGGATGTCTCCACCAAGTCACAAACGCCAGTGGGTTTGGTAAGTTTGTTTCCTTTCAGAAAGTGATCATTTCAAGTTTCATGTGTAATCTAACACACTTTGAATGCTCTTTGGAGTAAGGGCCAGAGCTTAGGTCAAAGTTAGTTATTCTTTTATGTGTGGGTGCACATGCTTGTGAGGGTCATGTGAGTGCACGCATGTATAGCACACATGTAGTCCTCAGGTGTGGGTCCTCAGAGCCTTTCACCTTTTGTCTGAGACGGGGTCTCCCACTGGTCTGCAACTTCACCAAGTAGGCCAGGCAATCTGGATCACAAGCTTTCACCAATATGCCTGTCTCCATGCCCCATTGTGCCACCACTGTGATTACAGCACGTGCCACCACAATGCCTAGGGTTTTTTTTTTTTTATATGGGTTCTGGAGATTTGAACTCAACTCCTCATGATTATGAGGTAAGGACTTCACCAACTGAGCCATGCCCTCAAATCAAAATTAATGATTATGTTTTGTTATTTGTCAGTGGCTACGCTATTTGTTATGATGGCTTCTATCAAATCACTTTTATACTTACATATAAAACCAGTTGGTTACATTTGTGTGTGTCTGTTTCTCTGTTATGTTCCACTGATCCATGTTTACGTCCTTGCTAGACCATGTCATAGCCTGATCACCTTAGCGACACTGGAAGCATGTAGATTAACAGGAGATACCGAACACTTTACCCTTCTTTCTCAAGTCATCCCACTTAGCCTCGCTCCGTGTAGGGATAAGCGCAGCCCATTAGGGGGCGTGTTCGCCTTGGACTAATGTTTACATATAAATCTGGCAAGCGTGAGCCCAACCAGTCTCTTTTTTTGTATTTCCTGCTCATCGCTGGATTGCTGGTGTTGTAAGATATCCCTTCATTAAAATTTGCTGTTTCATATTAAGCTAGCCTGGTTATTACGTCACCTACAGCTCCGTGACTCATGCACACACATTTTAGAATAATCTTTAGCAAGAGTGGAAGGGGATAAGACAGAGTAATGGAGGGTAAATATGATTATAACGCACTGTATACAAGTATGAGACTATCAAAATAAAAATATCTATCTATCTATATTATATATGCCTCTCATATATATAAACACTTCTCACATATATATGATAGGTATTTTCATTTGTATGTTATATATATGTTACATATTAATACACATGTACACTTTTAAAGCCATGCCTTGTCCCTGGCTCTCATTGGTATTGTGCAGGTATCAGCACCACCATGTCCGTGTTTTGCTACAGTTGTGCCTTATTATTCCATTTTTCGATGGATCATAAGTAGGATTGCATCTTTTATCCCAACTTGTACGCCTTCACTGCTTTTTCATATAACTGTGGTTTTTATATTATTGATTTGTAAGTCTAGTGAACTTGTTTTTTTTTTAATCCTCTTATTTTTAAATAAATTTTTAAGTAAATTATCTATGACTTTCCAGACAGAAAATCATGCCTATGGCAAACAGAAGTTATTTTCTTTTGAAAATAATCACATTGATTTGATTATCATATCATATGCAGGAGAGGGGGTGCGTGTGCGCTCTGATGTAAGTATGGAGGTCCAATGACAACTTTTGGGAGTCATCGCTCTCCTTTCACAGGCGGGGCCCAGGAACTGAGCTCTGGTCATCATCCCTGACAGCCATAACCACCTTTGCCTGCTGAATCATTTCACAGCTTCCTTTGTAAAATTCTCTTTTGTGGAAACGTGAAGTGGAAAGACCTGTAGAACCATGGGAGTCTTGCAGCTTCCCAAAGTCAGGAGAATGAACTCTGTGTCGCATCATGATGCATGATGTCTGTAAAAGAGTCTGCCTGAATGTGTTGCCCACGTGAAGCTGTCCCACCATCTCTGGCTTCTTGGGAGTGTTAGGAACGGGTATTGAGTTTTGTCAGTGTTTTCTGCCTCCATGATCCCAAGATTTCTTCATCAAGTTGTTCGTATTTCATATGGCCCTGCTTGTTTTAATATCAAACAGGCCTCACACAACTGGAATAAGCACTGTGCAATTGCTGTTATCAATACATTCCTAAATTTCATCTGTATATGTGTGTGTGTGTTTTAGTATCCAAGTAATTGTGACTTTGTAAAACTAATTGATAAATATTTTCAGTACTTCCACCCCCTACAATATTACGAAGACAAGTAGAACTGTTTTTTGCTTTGTTTGTTCATTTCTTTAATAATTCATTTTTATTTTATATGCTTTGATGTTTTGCCTGCATGTATGTCTGTGCGGGGTGTCAAGTCCCTTGAAACAGGAGTGACAGACAGTTGTGAGCTGCCATATGGGTGATGGGAATTGAACCCAGGTCCTCTGGAAGTGCAACCATTGTTCATAACTACTGAGCCATCTCTCCAGCCCCATGTTTTGTTTTTAGGACTGGTACAACTCCCCATTGAAATTGAGCCGGGAGATGTGTGTGTGTGTGTGTGTGTGTGTGTGTGTGTGTGTGTGGTGTGTGTGTTCCAAGCATTCCTCTTCTGTGGTGCTTAACCTGAAGGGGCAGGAGTTAGGGGGCTTTTATTCCTATGTTCCATGCTTCTTAGCACAAAGGCAAGATGCCTGAGGTAAACAGGTGTCCCATTATGGGGCAGGTAAAGAGCCAGGGCCCTAACAAGTGTGTCTTCGCTCCTCATGACAGAGTCTGTGCTTCCTGTGCATGGTGTTCTGACCCTCTAGCTGCACGTCATGGGGTAGGGAAGAAAACATACTTTCCCATCTTCATTCTGAGGCCAGGAGCCTTGTCAATAAATAGTCTTTCTCTTCCCCAGGACAGCAATCTGGAAACTGAGGTTAAGGGTCCTCACCACATATACTATGCAGGAGAAACTATACACAGAAGGCAGGAACCTACTCCAGGAGCAAAGGGGGGAAGAAATGAACAAATTGTGAGCCTGACACCAGGATGAAGGGTGTAAACGAGAGCCTCTCAGACTCCCTACTCACTGCAAAGAGACAGACTGAAGATGAAGATGGTTGAAGACCTGCCCAGGCCACGGGAATGAGGTATGATGATGTAACTAGAGGGGGTAGAACAGAATAACTTCTCATAGCCCGAGACTAGCTGAAGGCCTCCCATCTTCTTGGGGAAGCAGCATAGAGGAGGGATTCCCCACTCTGAGGAATACTTAACCTACTCCCTGGACGTGGGACAGGCATACCAAGAAAAAGCCAAGAGAAGCTCTCAAACAGTCTCTGCCTCCTGAAGATGCCTGCAAGCCATGGCAGAGACGGGGATGAACAAGGAGCACCAGCCAAAACCCAGGGCTGTTTGCAGATAGATATAGCCCAGGATACCCTTGAGCCCTCTGTGTAGCTAAGGATGAGCTGGAACTCTTGACCCTCCTGCTTCTACCTCACAAGTGCTGGCATTCTAGGCAGGCCCCCGTAGATCTGATTTCTGTGGTGGGGGGGGGGCTAGAACCTAGGGTTTCGTGGGTGCTGGGCAAGTAAGTGTTCTGTCAACTGAGATACACTCCCAGCGCCTACTTGAGTTTTCTTACAGTGAACAAAGGAGCAGTTTTAAAGATACTGCACACAGAATCATCACCACTGCTTCCCATAGGAGGAGGCAGAGGCCTAGTAAGGGATAGCTGATGTTTACTTTGCTCAGTCCATCCACTTGTATTGTATGAGCAACTCAAGGCTGATAAAAAAAAAAAGACGAATCTATAAATAAAGGATTCCTGCCCATCCTGAGTCTTATACTTCAGAGCCTGGGAAGAGAGTTCACGCCACTACTCAAGATCTTCAAAGTGGCTCTGAAGTACAAGCTCCAGTTAGCACTACAGTTTTACTCACAGGATTCATTTGTCATGAACCCACGCTATTTCTCTTGTCTCCTAGGAATGACCATGGTAAATAGAAGAGGTGTCTGAGCTACTAGCTGCTGAATGCCCTGTGGGGCCAGTAACAAAGAATGTTCTTTCTTTATACAGAATGTATTTCTCATAATTCCACTGTGATCCTTAAATTTAATACAGTATTTAGTATAATAATTAGAGAATCAATAAACTCAAAAATAATTTAATACAGGATACTGTTTCTCTCACCCTTTGATTAATTTTCATAACATTGTTTTAGATGCTAGCACCAACACAGAATTAGAAAGCTAGATAATACTGCAAAAGATCTAATTAGTGTCACTTCTGGAATAACCTTAATACAGACGATGACACAAAAGAAGAGGAAGAAGAGCCTAGAGGGTACCCTTCAGGACAGCACTGCTGTATACAGGAGGGGACAATGAGGGTTCTGTAGGAATCCATGATAAACACCAGTCAGGGACCCATTAGATCACTGAAGCAACCACACTTTGTTATATTCTCTTGCATGCTTCCATGGAGCTAGGGCCCAGGAGCCAACATATTCATGATGAAAAGATGTAGGAGA
>NW_004949125.1:1419195-1421354 GCF_000317375.1 Microtus ochrogaster | reverse complement strand
GGAGAAAAGAGAACAGAGGCAAATGCATGATGCCAGGGGAGGAGGGAAATGGAGGAGGGAGCGAGAGGAAGAGGCTGAGAGGAAGTGGCCAAGGGAGAACAGGAACAGCATGATGTTGAAGAAGGTGAGGGGAAGGGTTGGGGCTGGGGCTCAGTTGGCATAGTGCTTGCCTAGCATGCATGAAGCCCCAGGTTCAGTTCCCAGCACCGCACTAACCAGGTATGGTTGGTACATGCCTGAAGTCTCAGCAATCAGGTGAAGGCAGTAAGTTAAGAATGTCAAAAGGTCAAGGTCATCTCAGCCAAGTAGAGTTTCAGACCAGCCTAGGGAACATGATACACCCTGTCTCAAAAATAAATAGACAAACAAACAAATAATTAAATAATAAATATAGAGGAAGACGAGGAGGGAGAGAAGAACAAGAGATAGTTCCAAAAGCTGTGAAAGATTAACCCATGTAAGGCACTGAAATATCCATGGCTGTGACAATTGAGCGGTCACTCTAAAAGTAAGAAGGAAACTTGGGAGGCACCTTCTAGATGTTAACATTGGTCTTCAGTGCAGTCTATAGCATCACGGGGCTTCTGACTCAGGTTTCCCTTCTCTGTGTACTTTCATCTATTTCTTCCACTCAGAATAACACGTGCATGTTTTGAGGGAAATGTATGTGCAATAGGAATCTCTGTTGAACTGAATGTACTTAGCCGAAATATCTCACGTGCAGACAGTATGATCCTGCATGCTCTGTCAATCTGATTTTGTAAGGCTATTCAAATCAAACACAGCACCTCTAATACAAACATATACATATCCATTAATACTATTCTTACAAGTTTTTTGATAAATTAAAACATATGATGCAATTTTAATTTTAAAAGGTTTAGGAAGCAGTTTGTCAGGCAGGATCTCAATGAGGGACAACAGCATACGAGAAAGCAGAAGTGCGACATGTGCTTCTGAATGCATACATAAAATAGGATTGGGGTGTTTTTCTTCTGCTTGCTCACATTCTTTTATATCTATCTAATATATCACAATGAATATGTATTAAGTAAAACTTAGGAACTCATGGAAAGTAATAATCAAGTCCTATTATTACAAAGACAGGAAGAGAGGTGGAGCGACGGCTCAGCTGGTAAAGTACTTGTCACTCAGACATGAGGACAGGCATCGAGGTCCCCAGGATCCATGTAAAGCAAATGCATCAGGATTTGAGCACTGTTTCCCAAGAGCATACCAGAACATCTACTACATAACACACTCCCCCTTTGCACCCATTCCCATCCACATAGTACAGTCTCCTGACCTGTGCGTGTGCCAGAGACAGCTGGAGATGCCCAGGGCTGGTGTATGAGTTCAAATAGGACTCCCTGGAAGCCGTGCTCCTGTGCACAACTTCATGTACTAGAACCCAGCTGCTGCTCCCCACTGCCAAGACAGCGCTCACTGGCCGGTCTCACTGAGAGCTATTGCTGAAAGGGCTCTGTCAGACCAGGCCAGGGCCATCTCAGCTCCCAAACTAAGATGACAAATGCTACCTGTCAGCATCTCTCAGACCTGCATGATGCAGAGTACAGACTGATTCCAGCCTTCGGGGTAGGCAGGGCTTAACTGAAATCCCACACAGTATCAACACATGGCTAAGGATGGGATTGACTCTTCACTGTCATGGGACTTAGCCCTCCCCTTACTATTTGCTTTTTCCTTCTGCTATAATTTCATAGCCAGATACATGAATCAAAAAAGACAAAATATGAAAAATGAATACAAGAAAGGTTGCAATCAAATAGTTTGAAGGTCTCAGGAAAGAGGTGCTCACAATCAAGGGGGACAGTTGAGTGAAGGGAAAGGATGGAAGCTGAACGGAAGCTGAAAGCAGGAAGACTGAGGACAGAGACAAGTGACAGAAGTGCTTCTTAGATATAACTGTCGACTAGCCACAGCCTAGAACTACCAGGGATAAGAATCTTAAGAGGATTATCTAGGTTGAGATCCCCTATGTACATGCCCAGGGATGAGATTGGGGCAGTCATTTGATGGTTCAATGTTCTAGCCTAGGATGAACCTAGGACACAGCGAATGAACAACGTGGCAGGCCAGAGAAAACAAGATAGTCACAGGACCCAAGTATTGCCAGTGCAGCTGGAATCTATTACATT
>NW_004949125.1:1417513-1419021 GCF_000317375.1 Microtus ochrogaster | reverse complement strand
ATTCCCAGCAACCACATGGTGGCTCACAACCATCTGTAATGGGGTCTGGTGCCCTCTTCTGGCCTGCAGGCATACACAGACAGAATATTGTATACATAATAAATAAATAAATATTTAAAAAAAAGAGACAAAGGGAACAATCACAGAAATAGAAGAAAGGGCTGGGGAGATGGCTCAGTTGGTAAAGCACTTGCTGTGTATTGTGAGGACCTGGGTTTGGCCCCCAGAACCCACATAAGGCTGGATGTGGTAGTGCATGTCTGTAATCCACAGCTCCATTAATATATTACATAAGTAATGCGCTCAATCATATTAATGTGATATGAAATATGACACCTTTAATTTTTGTGTTATTCTTAACTATAACATATTCAGAATTGAAAATTGCTAATCATAGCACCAGTACCCCTGTGGGGAGAAAGGAGTCAGAGGCATAATTATCCCATTAACTTGAAGGCTGTCCAGCCAGGCATATGCAGGGACAAACAACACACACACACACACACACACACACACACACACACACACACACACCACATAAGAAAGATAAAAAATTAAAATAAATGGAAAAGAAACTGCTCAGGGACAAAGCTCTGAAACTCCATTTAATATTAAGAACAGTGTGGTTACCCAGGAGTAACAACACCAGCCCTTCCTCCAGCACTGCAGACATGAGGACTGTTTCAGAAGCAGACAGTATTTCCAGAGGGCAAGAGTTGGTGTTGCACAGATGCAAGAGCTTAACATGTATCCTTAAATCATTCAAGGAGAAACCCAAGCAGTGTTCTGAATTATCCAACGTAATTCTGAAATTGATGCGAAGAATTACAAGAAAAGGTGAAGACACCAAACAAATTAAGAAAGCAGATAGATTCACGACAATACATTTTAAGGTGATAAATATTTGTTGTGATACTGACTTTTCGTGCAAAATAAAGGGAATTGGGGGAGAAGGGGTTCATACACAGACGATGGAGATAGAATTTCTTGTTCATGCTCACACACTGTCTACAGGTAAAGCAGCAATGAAAAAGAATGCATTACATTCACAAGACCACTGTTAGGAACCTTAGGAAATAATATACGGCTCTATTAATATATTACATAAATAATGTGTTCAATCATATTAATGAAATATACAATGTGACATCTGTAATTTCTGTTGTTATTCTTAACCAAAACACATTCATAATAGAAAATTGCCAAATCATAGTCACACACAAAATACAGCTGAGTGGCATATAAATTGAAATATTAAATTAAAGTGCTGGATGTCTCTTTTGTCTATCCATTGGATATATATTGAAAATATAGAAAATTCTAATGTCACCAAAAATATTTAGTAGGCACTTAAGCACACCAGGAGTCTATGTGTAAATTGATAGGACTCTAGCACACTGAATAATGCTTCATACCATATTATATATAATAGATCAAAAGTATATTTTATAATGTGTCGTGTATGACATGATGCATGACTATTTTAAAAACCATTTATATTTTTTTTC